>NW_015639757.1:382002-385791 GCF_001515625.1 Sinocyclocheilus rhinocerous | reverse complement strand
TTATGCCGAGTTCACACTGCACGATTTTAGCCTGATTTTTCACTCGCCGACAGGTTTTGCGATATCGCCGACAAATGCCCGAAGTCGGAGGCAAATCGGTGCTCGTTCACGCGAGTGACAATCACGCAGTGTGAATTATCAAAGACGCGATCTGAGGGAATCGCCGACACGTCGCCGATGCCCGCAAAATATTTGGCATGCTAAATATCTGGAGCTGTCGGCGATTCACAATCACGCAGTGTGCAATGATTTCTGACTGAAAACTACATCGGCGATGACCTTCAGCCAATGAGAGACCAAGATACAGGGGCAGAGGGAAGTTCGGGGAGGAGTTATAGACCAGAATATCAGTATTTTAATAGATATATGAACAATTATATCATACAGAAACAAGCACAAACATTTGCTTGACCAGCCACAACATCAGCATAACAGTTACTGCAAAATTATTTACCTCCAACTCTCTTTGCAGAACACCCAATCCCTGTTCCCTGCATCTCCCTCCTGCATAATCAGTTTTTCTTTTTCTCCTTGTAGCTGGAAGTCTACATTAATAGACACATTCTTAGGAAATAGTGGGTTCACAGCGAATTATCAGAACTACTTCAGTAAGACAGTCATATCGTGCTTTACCTGGAAACCTAAAGCTGCACTAGGTATACATCACATATTAGCATAAAAACTTGATATTTTGAGCACTCAATTGAAAATGTACTCATAACGTATCAATTGTACTTACAGGTTGTGGTTTGGAGAGTTTGTTAGTCCAAATTAAGAAGATTAGAAGCCAACGAAGATAAAAACCAAGATTAGAGAAGCAGTCCTTGGTAAAATGACATGCACACAACAAAAGGTTAGAATTGTATTTCTGTGGTATCCTTGAACATAGCGTCTTCTCAACATGTAAACACACTAACTAGCGGAAGTGTTTGTGGGCAGGTCAGACTCTGTCCTTATTTCGCGGGCAGGCGGGGGACTCTGTTTGTATTTCGCGGGCAGGCGGGGATTATGCAAATGTGTTACCCAGTGACGCATACCGGTAACAGACAAAATATTAGAAAATATGACGACTCGTTTAGGCCAGTGTTTCCCAAACTTTTTTTAGTCGCGCATGAACGGTATGAGTGGAGCTGAGCGGAGCGCACACGCATAGAGCGGGATAATACGCAGAGCGTCACACCACGTGAAAGTGAAACCTGAGCGGTGAACTAATTTTCGGCAGCCGAAATTTCGGTGCATCTCTAATTATTGGCGACATCAGAAATGGATATTATATAATATATGTTTTTTTGAATATTTTAGCAATTTAAAAATATTAAAAAATTATTTTTTTTACACTGCTCCCCTGCTCTCGACAGACGGCACCCCGGTTGGAAGACACTGGTTTAGGCAATTCAGAATCGACTCTCTCTTTTGAGAGTCAATATCTTTATTTATCATGCACTTTTTTGATTAACAACTTTGCAGATTGTTTTCATTTAAGGATAGCTACGTTATAAACTGCAAAAGAGATATTTTTCAAAAACCCATATGACCTGCTCTTTAAACCATCTCATTTTATGCACAGCATTTTTTTCTTTCTTTTCCCAAGTGTGTCCTGCCTGCATGCATCTAGCTTTTCAATAGCCTCTCTGACACCTGGGGAGCATCTCTGAATTTCAAACAGGACTGAGTGAGTTAACAGAGATTGGAAGAGCAAAAAAAAAAAAAAAAACAAGATTATTAGAAAAGGGGCAGGAAAATACAGGGAAAGTATTTGTTTTGATAAAGTAGTAAAAAAAAGACTGGGAACCAATTAAATACGTCAAGGCATCAGATATCTGTTCCTGAAATATTTAACAAAACCCTTGATAAGAACAACTGTTCAATTTTATTTTGCATGATAAAGGCTAAGAAAATCAAACAAGGATGGAAACAAATGAGCCAAGAATGTAGTAGTACTGAAAGGTGTGTATCATGCACTGTATTGTGTTATTATTATTATTTTTTTTAGTTCTATATCCATTTTATATACTTTCCATATACCGACTAGAACCTACTTAAGTACCCCCTGGGGTACTCAAAGCCGTCGTTGGGTACTACTGATCTAAATCAGCCTTTGGAAAAAATCTGGAAAGACACCCTAGAGTCCGCCATCTATCCATGCATTCATCCATGATTTTTCATTTAATTTCAAGTTTTCAAACAGATGACAGATTCTGTCATTTTTGTGAGGATGCTGTTAATCCATTACATGAAGAGGAAATGTAATGGAACTGCACACAGAACATAGTGATTCTGGGCAGACATTTTGGCTTGTAGAACACTATTCAGTGGGTTATCTAGACCAGTGGTTCCCAACCCTGGTCCTGGAGGCACCCCAACACTGCACGTTTTGCATGTCTCCTTAATCAAACACACCTGATTCAGGTCATCAGCTCATTAGTAGAGACTCCAAGACCTGAAATTGGTGTGTCAGAGAAAGGAGACATGCAAAATGTGCAGTGTTGGGGTGCTTCCAGGACCAGTGTTGGGAACCACTGATCTAGACTATACAAAAGCTATGTGAATATTTGTGTGGCTTGTTTTAAGCTGTTCTTACGCATCCAAACCTGATTCCTCATGAGAGTTTATTTAAATTAGAGAACTAGTTTTGTCTCAGTTCTGTCTATGCTGAATCTCCATAGAAAGACTACACTGAAAAAAATGTTTCATTCATCCAATTAAAAAAGATGAATGTCCTAAATCTAAAAAAAAATTTAGGGTAATGATTCACATCTATATTTTTTTACTTGAGCCAATGAAAAATAAATAACTTGCCCTTAACAATATTTTCTGTCTATGAAAACTATTTTATAAAACCTGGCACAAAGTATATTTTTCTTGTTGAAGAAAGTCAATTAATTTAAATTCGATTTTTTGATCCAAACAAAAAATATAGATTTAATCAAAACAAAAATTCTCATTTAAGAAATTTATTTTTATAGTTTACATAGACATAGAAAATATTGTTTAGGGCAAGTTATTTATTTTTCATTGGCTCAAGTTAAAAAATATAGATGTGAATCATTACCCTAAATTTTTTTAATTGGTTTAATTAATTTTTTCAGTGTAATTTCCAAGTTAAATCTATATCAGTTGTTTTATTTTTCCAATTTGTTAAACTAGAAAATTAAGAAAAAAGTAAACAAATAAAAGGAACTTTCATGCAATTTTCTGTTTTATTTTAATTCAATTCCAAATGTTAATTTAAAAACACAACAAAACATGATTTTTTTTATCTGAAAACATTTCCCCATAAAACATGAAAAAACTAGTTTAACAAACTAACATAAAACAGTTTATCTCAGCATCACAACAAACGGCATCACAACTATATGGTTTTATTCCACTCTGAGTTCACAATATTGGCAGTACTGAATTTTAGGTGCTAACTCACCTTTTCCGAGGTTGAGTATTACCTGCGGAATAAAATATAAAGTGCTTTTTATACACTTAGTCCAGGTGCAGAGCATAAATCAGTCTGAAAAAATGGACATAGAAGGCCTGAGATCTCCATTACAAAGTTTTCTTCCAAGATGATTCCCACTCTAGATGGGTTAGATGTGGACTTGCTTGATCAACGCTGAGGATTCTTACTGGAGTCTGTCTTGTCAGCTGCATCCTAACAGAGGAAGAAACAGATCGACAAAGACATTATCAAGTCAGTTAGATAATGCTGTTGTCAAATACTCAAGATCATATGCTGCGTTCACACCATGTTCTACTTAGAGCTGTTCATGTCCTTGGACCGGGAACTGTGCGTTTCTA
>NW_015639757.1:374533-380431 GCF_001515625.1 Sinocyclocheilus rhinocerous | reverse complement strand
TGAAGAAACAAAGTCACCTACATCTTGGATGCCCTGGAGGTAAGCAGATAAACATCACATTTTCATTTTTTGGGTGAACTATCTCTTTAAGCCATGACTGAGCCTTAGTTAAATTAGGATATTTAAGGAACTTTTATAAAAATGCCTTAAGAACTTTACTGGTGTGCATCTTGAGACACGACAATGGCACTGACATATTTTAAGATGTGTCAGTACAAGATATTTTCAGCTTGAACAGCTTGAACATGCATTTTAGTCTGAGACTGGCCTGTGAATCCGGGAGATAATGTTTATATAGTGCTCTTTTTGCTCTTTTCACAGTTATGAGGGCCATACTTACACTTCCAAAGCATCTCTTCCATTTCTTCTTCCTTGATAGAACAGAAGTATATTCATCCGTTTTTGTATTTATACCGTTAATTAATTTAAACTTACTCTTTCAAACAACAGCCATGTCTATTAAACGTGGTCGTTAAATTATTGCACTATTATCGCGCTGGAATCGCGGCTGCTGTATGAGTAAAATTAACTTACACTCCTCATAAACAACATCGAGTGAAAAAGAAAAAGGAAAAGACGAAAATAATCTCAGTCGAACTCGCTGGTCCGGGTTTCAAGCGCAGTTTTGTCCGCTGCAGGCGCGTGAGAAAACTAGCTAACGTTAGCTAATGGATGAGAAATGTCCCGTCGTTTAGACAAACAACAATTTTCGCCTATCACAAACAGTCTCTCGAGGAAAAGAAAGAGCGATAAAAGGTAAATGGTGGAAAATAACGTCCATACACCTAAGTTATCTAAAACAAAGTTTCCACCTTCTCATCAACAGCTCGCTGAATTCACACACAATCACACAGTGACTAAATGACATCGTTAACTGACTCGCAGCACCAGTATGAGGAGGCGTGGTCATGATATAAATTTAATAATAGGAGTTAATCTAACCTTGATATTTTACATTCGTCAAAACAAATATGTCTTAAACCCTATTCGCAGGGGAGTAGTATTATCTGGGGACCTTGTGTGATTTTGAAATTACCCCCCAGAAAAATGATATACGACCCGTCAAATGCTGGCCGAATCACAGAGATGCCGATTCACACGGGACTAATATTATCACAGGACCTCGGTGTTCGGCGAAATATGGTAGGTTATTTACGGGGGAATTTTTACTTTACAAATTACAGACATTAATTTGCCGATTCGCACGGGATTAGTATTACCTGGTGACCTCCAGTCATTTGTAATAATTGCGGAGGTTGTCTGTGATCTTAATCCCGTGCGAATAGGGTTTTTAGTTGAGCTCTTAATGAAAAATATTTATATTTATCAATGTTTTGAACTAAAAAAATATTACTTGAAAAATAAAACAAATAATGGTAAATTTAATTGAAAGACAAATTATTAATTAGATGAAGTACTGCTTGGAAAAACTTTTTTCAGTGTAGCAACTATGCATTTAACAGATTGACAAACTGTGATTAGTACATGTTTTCTTGCATTGCTCTAAAGTGAGCCATTCCCAGCATACCACATCTTGTTTTACTGACTGCTATGTGTTATTGTGTTGCAATAACACTGCTGATCTATGTTAACAAGATGTTCCAGGATGTAATTACTAAATTGCTGGAGTCTTTGCGCTATATAACACAACAGTAGATTTGGTTAGAGTTTGATCTCCCTTGTTGTGTGTGCAGAGAACCTCTCAATCCTCATGCAACATTTTTTTATGAGATTGAATTTAGACTTAATTACAAATACATTAAATTTAAGTTAAATTATGAAATGCATTTTATTTTATGAATGTTTATGAATTTTAATTTGAATGGTAAAAAAACAAAACACAACTACTACAAAATATTTTAACATTGCATGTAAAAAAAACCTAATAATTATTTTCATGTTATGGCAGCTGCCTAGTATTTGTCTAAATACATTCAAAACAAAACATTAAAAACTTAAATCAGTCATTTTAAATGCATACATACATTTAGGGCATCACTATAATGTACATTATGAAAAATGATATTACTGTTAAAATGTGATAAAAAAATTACAGTTAACATTGTTAACTTATTATTTTTAAAAATAACTTTGCCTTTGCCATCATCTAATACTCACTTAATCTAAATGTAAAAATTGGAGGGGAAAAAATCCACTATCTAATAAAATATCTAATATCAGCTGATATACATCAATCTGGCTATCTGGCATGAGTTACTTAGTAGACCTTCCCTTGGATCTGCACCATACTGGCACAGGACACTTCTGCTGTTCTCTGCTAACAGCTTGCTTTGTAAACAACAGACCATATTTCTGAGAACTCGGTGGAAATGGCCTGCTGAGTATCCAATTATAAGTTCATTGGAGAGACCCCTGATGGGGTATCATCACCGTGGGTGATTGTAGGGACATGAAATTGATCCTGCTCAGGTCTGTAAGAATTTTCAGCTATTATCTTCTTTTTTGGCTTTTTGGCTGTTACTTTAAATGCATCTTGCCACTGATTCAGTCTAGACGAACTGGTGGAAAGCTGTTTGTAATCTCTAGTTTGTATTTGTAGGATCTTAATATCACATTTAGAGATTAATCTACAAACTACATACATCTTGGATTTAGTGCAAGAGTTGTTTTTCACTGAGTTCAAGCATATGCATGCACAAAATGTCCCCAAAGGGAGGTTTTGGCACAAATTTGTCAGCAAACCATTTCTGTGTGCACACACAAATGCAAAAATGCAGTGTTATAAATTTGTGTTTGCCAAGTTCACAGTTACAACATCAACATCACTGTGATGTATTATCCACCCTTGCATGTGCATTATGTCATCAAAGCCTATGTTTTCTTTTCCATTTTTTTTCTTTCCTCTGTTTGTCTGTTTTAAATCTGCTGAGATTATCCTCAGTTCCCCCCTCTCAGTATTCACTGGAGCCGATCCGTTCAAGCTGGGGCTCTAATCATTCGTAATGATTTCCTGTTGGCGTTGTTTGGAGAGACAAAGTAAACGCCACACCTTAAGCAGAGATTTTCAATACAATGCTTCCTTTCTAGTTTTTCATCCCTCTCTCCACTCTTTGTAAGCTTCTCTCTCTATGAGTCATAGGTTTGCTTTTAGAACAGTATGTATCATGACATATAATTTTAAATGATTTAAATTTTAAAAGGGTCATATGATGCAATTGCAGTTTTGCGTTTGTAAATCCACGCCCTACTAAAACGCCTCGTTTAAACACGCCCCCACATGTCTACATCACTGTGTGGGAAGATTGCTCAAGTGTTTACACAAAGAAAGAAGGCGTAACTTTTATTCTCGCTGTAGTATTGTTGCCGCTGCCGCCATGTCGTGGAGACGCTGTGTGTTTCGTTGTGAACGCGAAACGACTTTGTTTGGCCTTCCAAAAGAAGACACAACTAGAAATCAGTGGTTAAGTTGTATTTACAACACTGTTCCAGAACAGTTCAACCCAAATATTCAGATGTGAGCAACGCATTTTACGGAGGACTGTTTCCTGAACCTGGGAGAGTAGCCAACAATGCTGTCTGTTCTGACTCACAGCCTGTAAGTATGTTTTCATATTTAAAGAATTTGCCACTGACCATTCAAACGCGAATTTTGAGCAGTGTAGAGTAGCGCTTGTTGTTTGTCGTTTCTCCGATCACAAATGCAGACATGGTTTTATGTTTACGCGGCTCGATATGCAACGCAACGCGTAAAAAGACAGTATAAGTCATTATAATGAGTAATTATGTCCCCACTGGATGCAACAAATGCCTCGTTTGTAATGGGTTTTATTGGTTTTGTCTCGTTGCGCCGGGACACGGCATCACAGTATGGTAAGGCGCGTAACATTTCCGTCACACTCTTGAGGTATTCGGCCAATAACAACGCACTGGAATTTTATATGATATTTACCCTTCTGGAGAGTTTCTAAGGGTGTAACGCATCTCCAGATAATACTACAGCGCATATATTTTTTGCTTGTAAATATTCTAGTATCTTCTGGGACACAGTGTAATTATGGTTAAAAGAGGGAAATGTGGTTGAATTGAACCTGTCCTTTATAGATATTAAGCATGGAAACTATGAAGAAGGTGGTAAAAAAGGTTTGTTGATTAATGTTTTACTTTTGTTAGCGAAGCATTTTATTCACAAATGTAGATTTTTTAAATCACCACCCCCCCCCATGTATTTAAGAATTATTTGAGACAATACTCAAAAACTTTGTCAAAAACAAAAAATACAAAAGCTGGAATCTTGTTTTATTTGATAAATATGATTTATTATAATGCTTTATTTTATCCCCTGTGTTTAATCTATATTTATTAATATAGATGGTTTAAAGAATGAATGGGTTTTTTGTTCTTTTTTTTGTATTCTGTATAAGTCTAAGCCCCTCTTAAAACTGATGTCCTTGAATGTAAGTTGTATGCCAATTTGTTCTGTAAACTTGTAATTTTTTGTTATACTTCAAATAAAAAAAATAAATAAATAATGCACCTCGATTTTCAGAATCATGAGCTTTGTAAAAATCGACGCGTTTCAGAAAGGCGGGGCATAGAGGAGCAACAATAATGTACAGTATATGGACAATAATGTGTTTTTTGAACCTTAAACCGCATAAACACATTTCATTACATCAAATATACAAAATAATGTTCTTTTTAGCAACGTCATATGACCCCTTTAATATTACATTTAAAAATGTTAATTTCATTATTTAAACCATTCACTTTCGCGTAATTATGTCCTCTTTGTCTTCACTCTACAGTAATTATTAATATTCAATATATTTTGTATTACATTTTTCTGTTCTTTTTATTTTCTGTATTCGCGCTTGATGATATTAAGATCAGAAGCACAATTGGAAGTGTGATATTGCCTTTATGCAACACTTTAATAAACAAAGTTAATATTAACTTATAAATTAGATACAATACAGCCATTTACTTTAATTTTGCTCTGACAAATAAAATATTTCCAACCAAAGTCAAAGCCGAATTCACCTTTGCGCATCTTTGAGCAACTCTGAATGAATCCGTGTTTTTGAACGAATCGATTCAGATTAGTCAATAATTCAATTATTCATTCATAAACACACCCAAAATCTCCCTGCCATACAATAGATGCAAAACTATATGTAAACAGGGCAGTATGTCTGAATTCACAGTATTGTGAGTAGGGATGACCTGCTATATCTGGTGAGAATCTGAAGTATGCATACAATGGACACTTTACTATCCCACAAGACCACGGGAGAGGATTTGTGAATAGCAGTGAGTAAAGCAGCGCTGCAGGTGATGCTGGTAGACATGATGAATGTAGTACATCCATTCATACTATATAGAACATACTTTTTTAATGGTCATTAGGCAGTGTGCATAGTGGGGGATTTGGGGAGGGGGGTTATCTCTTATGTTTTAAATAGGGCTGTCAAGTGATTGTTTTTTTTAATCTAATTAATTACATAATGTGCCAATTAATTAATCAAAATAATCTCAAATTAATAAGATTAATTAATTAACATGCACATCATGTGCCGATTAATTAAAGATAAAGTTGTTATTAAAGATAATAGTTATTTTGCTAATTAAAAAAAAAACACTGCATAGACATTACAAAAAAGTAGCTTTAGAAAGAAATTTTAATTCAACATACAAAAATACAAATAAATAGGCTAGTAAAATATAAAATTATAAAAAAAATAAATAAAAAAAACAATACTCTAAATATAAAACTAAAAGCGCCAGTAGGTGGTGACAAATCCCTGTCTTAATAAGTGAATGATTCAGTCATTCATTCAATCGATTCGTTCGAACAGCTGATTCATTCAGAAACGAAGCAAGTGACTGCCTTTATGAATGGCTCACTGAATCATTGATTCAGTCGATTCGTTTAAAAAC
>NW_015639757.1:357875-373971 GCF_001515625.1 Sinocyclocheilus rhinocerous | reverse complement strand
ACCTATTTTTGTCTTTCTAAACGCCAATGATGATTCTGAAAGAAAACACGCAGTGTTTGTTATAGTAACACGTGCAACTTTCATGCGCATCTGACTAACATTACCACACGCTTGTATTTTAGCGTTGCTGTTAATGTTGTGGTTGTTTAAGCAAATAGTTTGCTCCGTAAATTAAGTTCAACAGCATTAAGTTGAAGAGGGTAAACTTTATCTCTCGACTGAATCTGCACATGCATTTCCGGTGTTCTTGCTCCGTCCAAGCAATAAATGCCTGTCTTTGAATGAGCGTTGTAGTGTATTCTTCAACCGCTCAGGTAATGTCAGTACGACCCATTTCAGGGGCTGCCAAAATTAAATTTTTTAAATCAGTCAGAGCTATAGAAATACATATTAATATTTACAAGTAAATCTCCATATTATGCGTAGGCTAGCCTACTTTCTATCTGCCCCCCCCCCCACACACACACACACACACACATCTAGTTTTGACGTCCATCAGGGGGGATCAAGCCTTCTTTAGGGGGGTCAGACCCCTCCAACCCCCCCACCCCCAAAATTCACACCCTGTCACTAGGTAATTACTCTCGGAGTAGGTACTTCGTTTGAATAAGTGTTTTTGGATGCAGCTATTCACTTGTTTTGTTGTGGAATAAATCATTTTGAATGAAACAATTCAGTTGAGTGATTGATTCAGTGATTTACTCATAAAGACAAGTAGTAACTTGTCGCCACTTACTGGCGTATCAGTGTAAGCTCCAGACAGAAAAAAACCCCACCACTAATATATATAGTATATGCTTTTTTGTATATATTTTTATTGATTAAGATATTTCTTATTTACTCTCATTTAATCAATTGCCTTCTTACTGCTGTACCCTATAAACCCTACAATTCTGACTTGTTAATCATAAACTAAACTTTTAATTCATATCCTAAAGGCACATCAGTTTAATTAAGCAGCCGAAATCTAATGGACGTAGTCCAAACAAAATGTGTCCAAACAAAGGGGGGGTTTGGAGGGGTCTGACCCCTCTAAAGAAGGCTTGATCCCCCCTGATGGACGTCAAAAAATATATTTGTAGTACTCTCCCATTCAGTGCTCTTCAAGTTAACCCAACTATGACGACTTCCGCTGCTGAGAAACCCGGAAATGTGAAAAGGGTCCATTAAATAGTGTTAGGTCTCTTGTCTTTCTGCTAAATGTCAGAGCAATTTTGCTCTGAATTGCTCTCTCCTCTCTGGAGGCTGCAGTACGGCTGGAATTGCAGACAGATTTAAGACGTTGAAGGGCAAATGCAGCACATCTGTCCACACGCAGATGTCATGTGAACATGATCCACTTATAGGGCACTACAGCCTGCCTTCCATGGAGATTAATTATCTATGTTTTTAATGCATCATCCTAATACTCAGACAACTATGCATTAGCTTAATCATTTTAGATCATTCTAGTCAAATACTTTGTATCACAGTTGTTATTCTATCTTCCTCTCTCTCTCTCTCTCTCTCTCTCTCTCTCTCGCTCTCGCTCTAGTGAGATGAAGAAGGCACTGGTTGAGGAGGGCAGTCGGTCTGTTCTGCTGTCGCGGCAGCACAGGTTTAATGATCGCTGCTGCATCCGCTGCTGTTCTCCCTTCACGTTCCTGCTCAACCCAAAACGTTCCTGCCTGGACTGCTGCTACAACGTCTGCAAGGGCTGCTGCACATATAGTAAGAAAGACAAAGGCTGGCTGTGCTCCGCCTGCCAGAAGACCAGGTCAGTATTGCCACGCTAACAAGAGCTGTTGTGGTTCGGAGACAGAGTTGAGCGTGAGCTCCGTCAGGGGGCTTTAGTTGGAAACACCTGCAGGTAAAAGGCTCATGATGCTTCTGGTTGTTATCAGGGTTTAAAAACTAGGGATACATGATAAAGTGGTGCTTTGTCAGTTATAGGTTGATATCAGATATTTGTTAATTGACAGTATGAGTCAGTATTGGATATTTAATTTTACATGCTAATTTCTCATACAGTATTTCAAATTTTTTTTTACATTAAGATTACCTTTGCCATGTCTAATTCTCACTTGAAGTGAATCTTAAAAACACTAAAAATTTAATAACCGTTAAATAACTTTGTCAGTTATAGGTTGATATCAGATATTTGTTAATTGACAGTATGAGTCAGTATTGGATATTTAATTTTACATGCTAATTTCTCATACAGTATTTCAAATTTTTTTTTACATTAAGATTACCTTTGCCATGTCTAATTCTCACTTGAAGTGAATCTTAAAAACACAAAAAATTTAATAACCGTTAAATAACTTTTGCAAATCTAAAAATGAATATAAATTTTTTGTAATGTACATTATAATGTTGTGATGCCAAAATTCACTTGTAACATTTAATAAAATGTATTTGTTTTTAGCAGTATATTTAAATTTGATTTAGACAAAATAGTATAGAATAATCAGTCAGAATTTTATTATTTTATGATCCCTAGTAAACACTGAAGACTGAAAGTCGGTTTTCTAAATAAATAAATAAATAAAAACATATATATATGGACTGGTAAAAAGAAGTTAAGTATCTTTTTACACAATTAAAATAAATAAAAAAGAGCTCAGTTAATTTACAATAAAATAACAAAAATGACATCCTGAAGGGTTCAGGACTGGTTCTGTAAATGGACTGTTTGTTTTACTGTGAAAATGTGCTTGTGTTTATGTTCATGAGTTGTGTCTCACATATATTTCCAAGCACCTTTTTGTAGCACCCAGTAGTCATTTGAGCATTAGTGAGTGTATGTGGCTGTGGGTTTGTTTACACGCATGGTTTAATGAAAGATAATAAGTGCTATAAGTATAAGATAATAAGTATTTGTGTGGCTTCTTGTCTAGCGGACTGGTTCTGTAAATGGACTGTTTGTTTTACTGTGAAAATGTGCTTGTGTTTATGTTCATGAGTTGTGTCTCACATATATTTCCAAGCACCTTTTTGTAGCACCCAGTAGTCATTTGAGCATTAGTGAGTGTATGTGGCTGTGGGTTTGTTTACACGCATGGTTTAATGAAAGATAATAAGTGCAATAACCCTCCTGTTGAGGGTTCGGATAACACTGTGAAGACTTCTACAGTCATCAAAATAATGATGTATAATGCAAGTATAGAGCACGACATGAAATTGCACTCAAAGGCCTTTGTAAATGTCACAGATTGCTGTAGGTCAGAATACTACTGAACCAAGACAGAAAGTATTTTTGCGCTTCTTACATGCACACTAATGGACAAATACTGGCCTGCAAACATATAAAATATCCTTAGAAAACCTTCACTTTAGGTTCAACTCATTTGATTTAGCTAACCAGTGAAGGGTGACTTTCTGAGATGTGATATGAATCTGTAGTGCTGTGACATCATTTTTAATGAAACCCAAGAGCTTTACGCTTCACACACTGTGCATGGAAGGTTACTATGTCCTACAAAAGTCCTGCATTTCTGTACAATACATTGTTGTATTTATTTATTTATTTATTTATTATTAATAGAAGGATTTTTTTCTTCTGTTTCCTGTCTTATACATACACACTCACACTTGAACAGAGATTACGTCCATCAGTGAAATTGAATTTTGATACTATACACATCCACTTGTATCTTCTCTGTCCACACATAATATTCCAGTTTTAATTCCAGTTTTAACTGCAAATATCAATGTATTAGTTAGATCATTACTGATTCGAAGCAGGCAATTTCAATTTATGCTATGCTTATGGACAGAACAGGTATATGTAGGATCTAAGCTATCTGTATACAGTATTTGTGTGGCTTCTTGTCTAGCTCATTAAATAAATGCATAAACAAGTAATTCCCATATAAGGTCCATCTTAAAGTTAATTTTTTTTTCTTTAGGAAAAAATATCATTTGCCCTCAGGGAGTGTCTGTACATTATGGTAAAAGGACACAGAATGCTATTTTAAGAATGAAAACAACACTGCAATCTTTAGCAACATCTCATATTTCTCTGCATAATTCTTTTTTTCTTTTTAAACCGATGATTAAAACTTGGTTGTTGATATAATGTTGGTAACATAATTGTTGACTGATAATTATTGAATGCTAAAATTCTTGGCAATTTTGGCCTGCTCCCTGGACCATAAGAATAAAAATTCTTCAGAATTTTAATTTTCTTTTTGACAATATTTCTTACTGTATACAAAGTAAACAATCTTATATGTTCTCAGCAGGCAATTCCTCTGGAAAAAAAACTCATTTGAATTCAAACTATTGGACTTCTGCTATTGGTGGCACGGCAACATGGAGCTATTTGTTTCTTGAGCAGTGAGAGTCTGAATATTAGTGTAGCACAGGCGTAACCAGGTCTTTGATACTGAGCATGCTAAAAAGTGCCTTTGACTGTCTATGACCTTTCTTTGTATATATGTTTGTGCGTGTGCTTGATTATAGGACCTTGTGTCTATGATTATAGAACAAATGTCATGGTCTTCATAATCATATGTTATGTACTTGTATTGTCAAAGGTTTTAATCAGTGTAACGTAAACAGAAACTCAGGAATGCTCTTAAAAATGCATTATAATGTGGCCTTGTTCCCGTATTTCCAGGCTACTGAAGACACAGTCACTGGAATGGTTCTACAATAATGTGAGAAGGCGTTTTAAAAGGTTTGGCAGTGCCAAAGTATTAAAGAACCTCTACAGGAGGCATGCAGCCGAGCATGGAGCGCTAGCAGAGCTTACAGGTACTCGCCATCTGGACTATTGTATGACCTTCCTTGAAAATTCACACTATGACAATTTATAATGTATTTTGATATATATTTTGGAGATAAAAGAGCTGGTTTACATGTTGCATGTTTGTAGAAGATGCTCCATTTCAAATGTCATCTGCATTCAGTGGATATGTCAGTTTTAGATTTTCCTTCAAGCCCTAGCTCTGTCTTTTTCACGGCTTATGGTTGCATGTGCGCGCATGTATTTAGCACTAATTCATGAGGGTTAAGGAAAGAGCAGACAAGGCTTGTCTGGTCTGACTTGCTTCCTCTGTATCCAATTTAACAGTAGCAGGATTTCTGAGAATTATTCGTGTTTATGGAGGAAGGGTCACTGTGCACTTTGATTATGACCTGAAATATCCTTTACCTCTTGTATTCCTAACATTTAAATAACGAATCAAAATCAAGCATATACACATAATTCTATACAGTAATTACTTATTACATTAACAGGTAAATAATTTATTCACTTGCCTAAATAAAAATAAAAAAAGACTGAATATTTCAGTTTACTGCTATTCAGAAAGATATTATTCAGAAATTGAAAATGTAATCATTTTCTGCTCCATGTGCACTGGAAAGTCAAAGTATACAGTGCATTTTTACAGTTAAAAAACTACTGTAAATAAAGCCGGAAAGTAGTAGCCAGAAATATACTGCTAATTCACAATATTTTTTACTGTGCACCCTTGTTTGGAAGTGTAAAAAATCTCTCTGATTATGTTTCTCTTCCACGCCATTTTGAAGCTCCTTAGCTTGTGTTTGTGGGCACAACACTAAATGAGTTACGATCTATGTCCAGCCTCCATTTCAGTTTTGCTGTGGTCTGTGAGCAGAGAATGTCCATGAAGAGGACAGCAGTTTAGAGCAAGGCCAATGCCACATTAACTATGGATGACCATGACTGTGGATGTTTGTCACCTCCCCCTGTAACCTCTGAGGAACAATAGCTCTCTGTGGAGGAGAGTAAAACCATTACAGTGACAATGAAATATAAAGAGCTTTGGCCACAAAACACACTGCACTATGTGGTCAGGCTTTTGGAAATTTGATGCAGAAAAAAGCTAGGAGATAATCTGTTTGAGTTTAACGTCGGACTAAGAATGGAGCAATAAGCTTATAGCATTATAGGATAGGTTTTTAAGCTGCAACATCAGTCTTCAGCTTATCTCATAGAAAAAGCTAGATTCATAACATTACTTTGATTTGTTCTCCTCAGCAGAGTGTAGGCGTAAACACTGACTTGAATGTAAAGGGCAGATGTTTTTATAGAGTGGTAGCCGGTGACTTCAGAGGCAGATTGACCTTCACTGGCTTGAGGGGAGCACTTTAAATGGCTCTATGTAGAGCTGAGGCCATACTGATATGTCAGTATGGCCAATATGCCAGTATTTACCAATCAAATGATTTGTCATCCGACAGCTCTCTGAGACTAAGACAGTGTCTGTCAGAGAGAGAAAACTGTTGACACCACTATAAAATCATGTGTCAGAACTGGAAGTGCTGTTGAATTTCTCAGTTTATCAAAGGAACAGTTTGTCAATGACACTAACAACAACAACAGAAATGTTTGATGCATATGGTTGTACTTGTTTTTTTCTCATTTAATATTGAGCCAAGCTGTCTATTCCACTCTTGTCCTACCTTATTACTCTTGAGAATATTATTTTAATAATGGATGAAAGACTATTAGGAAAAAGTAGAAATGAAACTTAGATTTTATTATGTGGATGTTCTTTTTTTTTATAAAAGGTTGATGCCCTCAGAAATCGAGGCATTAAGTATTTCTTCATGGCATGCAACATACATACACTTTCTAAAGTTATGCATGCTCTGCAACTGAAAATGGATAGGTTGTAAAGTTTCTCTGATGAAATCACCTGTAACATTTTTTTGCACCAACAGAGGGCAGCACTTGTGAGGAGAGTGTCTGCAATGAGAGTAGTATGTATGAGAGCGACTCGACGTTTTACAAGCAAAGTGAAGGTTTGTGATCAAATAATTGATTAAATATGTATGGTTTGTTACTGTATATCAGTAGTTTTCTTTGATTTATTATGTCTTTAATTATTATGTCTCTCTCCAGAGCACAGCATGCCTGAGACTATTAATGTGGCACAGCGGGTGGCAGAAGAGGCCATAGATGAGGCCATTGCTAAGGCTGAGAGCCAGACTGGCAGTCAAGTAAGACTTTTCCATTAATAGGCACAAGATTATTCATTCATTCATTCTTGCTATTCAGTAACTTGCAACGTTTGACATGGCAGCTATTTAACATTTGCTTTTGTAGGAGAAGCAGAATGAAGCTCATTATTTGCGAGAGAACAGAGGAGAGCTGATAGAGGACTTGACCACAACTATAGTACAGAAAGTAAGTAACACGTGACAGCAATGACCTTTCATGAATGTAGAGTATTACATTGTGTAGAACTTCAGTGTGTATTCAGCAAGAATCCATGAATTCAACAAGGACGCATGAAATTGATTAAAAGTGACTGCAAAGACATTTGTAATGTTACAAAAGATTTCTATTTCAAATAAATGCTGTTTTTTTCTTTCTATTCATCAAAGAATCCTAAAAAAAAAAAGTGTCAAGATTTCCACAAAAATATTTAACAGCACAACTCTTGTATAATAAGAAATGTTTCTTGAACACCAAAGCAGCATATTGGAATGATTTCTGAAGGATCATGTGACATCTGAATGTATTAAGATCTGGGTATCTGTATATATTCACACTCTTGGTTTACATCAAAAAGATAATGAGGAATTGTATTATTTAACATATGTTGAATAGGAATATATGTGTTGATATAATATTCAATTTAAAATACTTTTTGGCTATATATCATTTTAAATGATTATATTAATTTTAAATTATCATATTATTGTTTATCAATTTTGACAATGTTTGCATAAACCTATTATATTGGAATATTTAAACATCAGATTGTCCGCCGGAAAAGGGATCAACAGACTGATGAGATGCAGTCTGGATGTAATCTGAACCAGAACAGTGATGGAATCTCTCCTGATCAAACGCAGAGTGCCTTTGATGCTTCTCTCTGGGTACAGTGGCTTTTTATTTCTTTTAAAGGCTGAATCACCTGCAATTTTGCTATGCTTTTGGATTGTTCTTTTGCTTTAATGTTTGCTGAATGAAACGTTTCCTCTCCCCTCAGAGGTCTCGCTCAGCTTTCTGTCTCATGACTGATGAGAAAACAGACCAGCATGCTAACACTGGGTCAAGACCTTCATCTTCTATAAGTCATACTCTGGAAATGAAGGAAGAAACGATGCCTGTCCAGGCCATGCCTAGCTGGAGGAGTGTCGACCGACTGGACAATTCCAGTTAGATCCTTGACTTAAATCCATATGATTCTCAATCACAGTTAATTAACTTCTCATGTTTATGACAGAGATTTTAAATTATTTAGAATTTTTTTAAATGTTGACTACCTTCATTTATATACATGTGTAAATGCTGTTTATATGTCTTCAGTGTTACAGAGTCCTGATGGTAACTGGATTGCTTATCAGAGCAACCTGCTCTCTCGACCAGGCCTTTTAACTAAGCGCAAAAGTCTGGTCTACAGCGTCTTGGAAAGGGAGTCTGGCGTGGTGTCAGCTTACGATGAGATGGGCTCAGAAACAGAGCCTGAAGCTAATGGGGTCTGGGGAGCTGCACTGGAAGAGTTTCGGCGTAAAATGTCTGCCAATAAGCAGTTGGGTTACCCAGAGTCCTACGGCCATCAAGCAACCTTGCCTTTGAATGCACAAGCACAACACCTCACTGCACACACCTTGAATGCTGATGCTGAGAACTCCTCAGGACAGGATGGGCCGCCACCCCTGTCCCAGAAAACTGTGCTGCCCTTCTTGAAGAGAAAAGTGCCACTAGAACACAGGCGACCCTCATCTGCCCGCCGCTCAAACGTCATGGATATCAATTTCAATCCAGGAGGCGCTGAAAGCAGTGAGGATGGCCTAGAGGACAGCAGTGTCAAAAGGTCACGGCGAAGGAGGAAAAATAAGAGAGAGGAGGCAGAGTGGAAAGGACAGTCGGTAACAAAAAATAATATCTGAAAATGTTTTTGTATTAAGTTCAGTTTTATACCCTTTATTACACTAATATAAGTTTTCTGAACCTATAAAAATAAAATAAAATAAATTATTTTATTGTATCAGTAGAATACACTTTTTTTTTGTCATTTCATGACTCTGATTATATATTGGCAGGATTCCAATAGCCACCTCTTAGATGCTCTGATGAAGAAGCGTTATGTGAAACAAGACTCAGCATTGCATGGCACTTCAGACACTTCAGACACTGCGACCCCTGACATCTTGAGCTCTGGAGCCGTGACCCCTGATCCATTTGGACTTGGTCTCAATTCTCCCAGCTATTACAATCATGGGGCCCTTGGTGTAGTTGGATCTTTAGATCAGGAGTTGACTTCCAAATTGAAAGAGCTGACCAGTCAAGTCAGAGAAATGCAACTTTCCTCCACTGAGGATGAACTGGACAGGTTGGAGTATCAAATGGGGAATGAAGAAAATAAGACAAACGCAAAAGTGGGAGATAAAGTTATGGGAGATGCTTCATTGAAGATTGAGGCTGATGCAAAAGAAATATCAGATGAAATTGAATCCACAAATCAAGTGAGATCAACTGAGATATTGAAAGATGGCCTGACTTCCATACTGAGAGAGTTGACCAGTCAGGTCAGCGAGACACTACTTTCCTCCACTGAAGATGAACTGGACAGGTCTGAGTATCAAACTGAAACCAAGGGTATAAATCGGTCAATAAGAACTGAGCTGCTGGTGGTAAATGACAGGACAGATGGAACCAAAATGATACAATATGATGAGAAAACCCAAAACCATGCAGAGAAATCAGAAGAAAATAGATCAGAGAAAAGGCAAAAGGACACTGTGGCAAAGCAGGACATTTGTAAGCAAAAGGACACAGGTGAGACACAAATGTCAGAAGAAATGAGCTCTGCAAGCCAAAAACAGACACTTGCTGAGACCGATACACAAAATGAGATAGCTAGAGAGAGAATTGAAGAGACAAAGCACGAGCAAGAAGTTCAGACTGAAGAGAAAAAAGCTGAAATAAAAGATTGTGGAAATGCAGTTGAAGGACAGCAGAGCAGAGCTGAGAATACAAATTCTAAAGATACAGAGGAGACGGAAGACAAACAATGCAGCAAATCATCAGAAGAGAAAGTTCAAGAGAAGGACAGCAACAGTCGAGGTGACTTGATTGAAAAAAGGGAGGAACAGCGGTACCCCACAACTCAGCACAGCGCCCCATATGGTCAGGAGGAGTATCTATCACCGGAGGAGATCTACAAGGTAACAACTAACTACAGTGTATATATACTAAACACTATATGCTGCAGTAATCTTAGTTGCTTGCAACTAACATGCTTTTATTTAATCTGCTTAACCTATTTCTCTGAAGCTCTTCTTTGTTTCTTATTTCTTTCTTTGTCTTCTGCCTCTATTTGATCTTTGTTAGGATGCACACATGCTGGACATAGAGAAAAACCTACATTTAATCTCCAATATACTACAACAGGTGATGATTGTATACTAATATGGATAGTTTGCTCTTATTGATGCACTCATAATTTACTAGGATAATTGTACATATTCCTTTCTCTCTTTTCTGTACTTTTTCATCTGCTGTCTGACTCTGGGCTCATTATTTATTATATTTTACATATTTTACATTCTGTTAGAGCACAATTAATCAATAAATAATCATGGATATGATTATGGCTACCACATAAAAAATGTGGATTATAATATTCTAATTAGATTTATTCAAGTTGGGTCAACGTTTTTTTTTTTCACAGCATTTAGCATTGTAAGCAATCACAGATATGTTGGTTGAGCACATTGAGCACACGCAATGGCCAGTCGGAGGTGTTTAAATCCACTCAGTGGCACTCAAATGGCAGATTTGTTTTCAATGCAAGCTCACTGACATCGGCACACTTGCAAATCCTCTCATTATAACCTACAAAATGTAGACACAATGTAAATAAGTATGGAAGCCCATTTCTGCTACATAACCAAAAAAAATCATATTTTCCATAAAATGTAAAAATTGACATACTAAGATAAAAGTGATGACTTAGTATGTCAGTCTTTTACATTTCATGCTTTTTATGTCATAATTATGAGGTAAAAGTTGAAATCATAACATAATCAGTCAAAAATGAGGTAGTATGTCATAATTTTGATTCTTTAAATCTCATAATTATTACTTTTTATCTTCTAATTGTGGCTTTTTATGTCATAATTAAGATTTAACAAAGCATTATTTTTCTTATGTGGTTGGTAATGGGCTTCCATAAATAAGTGATTCAGTTTCTCAGCCTGTTCCAGATGTATTGTCTACATAAAGAATATGACATGCAGTTGGCCCATCCAAAAAAGTAATTTAATGTAAATTGTATTCATTAAATCAGTATTAATAATTTTACTAATGCAGGTGTTGTCACACTAGACTTGCCCCATGCCCCATTAATTTCCATTTATATGAATGTGAACGTTAATGTGTAAAGTTACAGTACCTTCCTCTGTGTATTTATCGTAAATAGAAGTACTCGGCCACATCACTGCGCAGCATCACCACAGAAGTGCTAAAAGTACTGAATGCTACAGAGGATCTGATTCACGGATCTGTGGTCGATGGACAAGGCCAGTCAGACCACAGTGACCTCTCGGTAATTCCCCCTGCCGAGGCCAGAAGACTGGATGAGCAGCTCAGCGGACTCGAGGAGAATGTACGGATTCTTTCAGAGATTAACATTTCTCATGCCACTGGGCATTTATGAGCTACTTCTCAATTTATTCAGATTCATTTCACTGTGTGCAGGTGTATGTGGCGGCAGGTACAGTGTACGGGCTTGAGGCTGAACTGGGGGATCTGGAGGAGTGTGCGCGCAGCATCAGTGGATCCACCACTGAAAGTGAGCTGTCTCATCTGGAGGACCAAGTGGCTTCTGCAGCAGCCCAGGTGCAGCAGTCTGAGCTCCAGGTGTGTTCGGCCTGGACGCTGTGCTCTCTCTCTCGCTTTCTGAATCTCAGCAGCAGCATCTCATAGCTCTGAATATGCAGTTACACTTGAATTAATGAGTAATATAACAAATGTTATCGTTTACTTAAACTATTTAAATTGTTTTAGTTAATTGAAATAAAGATAAATTAAAATGTAAATATAAATATTAGATGAAAAACTTACAGAAATTCAAAATGTTGCCTTGGAAACTAAGTGAAATTAAAAAAAAAAATTAAGTAATGAAATATGGGGGTAGAATTGTTGCATTATTCAAAATAAATAGATTATGATCCACAAATAAATGTAAAGCGATTAACAAAAACCAAACATGTTCACAAAATAAATAGAATGAGAACCACAAATAAACATGAATTCAATTCACAAATAAAAAAAAATGAGACTTGCAAATAAAAAATATATTCACAAATATATTTTTATTCTACAAACACAACTTTGCCCGGCATTTATTTGTGAATCGCGTCCTGTACGTTTGAAGAACGCTGTGCGCATTTGTGGATCGCTCACTGTGCATTTGTGAATCGCTGCGCGTATTTGTGGATTTTGAGACAATTCTAGCGTCAAGCCAATCAGATAACAGCCATACTTCGCTGACCAATCGTAGCACGTTCTCGCTATAACCAATCACATTTTGCTTTACAATCAGGGCGGGAGCAGATTCATTTTGCACCCCTGTAAGTAACTGCATTCTATGGACACTTTGTTCAAATTGACCTGAAGTGCTGTTTGTGTGGTTAAAAAAAACCTGTTTCCAAAAGATTGTTGGAGTGTAAGGCTTCTTTATATTTCCATCAGGATCAGTGAATGAGGATAAACTCAGGATTATACACAATTTATGATCATTCACAGATCCCAAGCATCATCAGTAATACCCTCGCGACGCGTCCAAAGCAAATTGAAATCTACTGCGATGCTGTCTACACAGATCCCGAACATCATCAGTAATACCCTCGCGACGCGTCCAAAGCAAATAGAAATCTACTGCGATGCTGTTTACTCTGGACAAGGCGCGATGGCCACACGATGAAGGAAAAATGATTCTCACATTTACTTTGATGCGTCCAGTTGCAGTTACAGCTGTTGCAGCGCAGCGCGACATGCAGCGAGCAGAGACAAGGCGTACGACATGGCATGGCTTATTTAGCCTTTTAAAGCACAATCGCGGTAACAAATATAGGGCATAATAACACGTATAATATCAATTATGGGCCAATATGACCATCTGGGTACTGTCTCAGCATCACTGCAGTGTGTAGTAGGCTACTGGAGTTTTGCAAGTGGACAATGTAAATAAAAACCTACTTTGTTAAGTAACTTTTACAAACAAAAGTAAGTCTGATTCATATGAAATATTGTTTGCGTGATCAAGTGTTTTAACCAATAAATATCTCTTGTCTTACATTTATATCCATTTATTTTCAACACACCTGCACCACATTTAAAAAAAGAACCAAATTATATTTTTTCCTCCCCAAACAATGGCAATAACTTTGTAATACTTTTAATTAATGTTTGAAAATATTATTTAGAATGCTATATCCATCTCATCCAAACTGCTTCACTGAAAAACTGGAAAACGCTATGTTGGCTGTTGGGTGACGGCAATTTAACCTATTACACAAACTCGCATGTTTATCATGAGGTTGAATCCAGTAATTTATTAGTCAGTTACTTATTGACGCTTTTCTTTCCATCTTGAATGACGCTTACATAATGCGTCTGTATCCAGTATAGCATTGCTCCTATAGCCGTGATTTAAAGCGCTGTTTCTCTGGAATTTTCAAAGGCATGTAAATATACTGTGGGTTGGCTTGATACACAGTCTAATGATCTAACTAAATCCAATTGTAAACATCTTTTACTGTATCAATTTTTATGGCCCTTATATTTCCTATTTGAGCCAATGCATATTATGAATGAAGATATTTCAGGAAGAGACCCCCCTGATTGTAAAGCAAAACGTGATTGGTTTTTCAGAATTACTATCTAAAGCTGAAATAAAAATAATTTAAAGCTTAATGTAAATAAAAAAACTGAACAAATTAAATAAATAAATGACAAAAGCACATAAAATCACTAAACCTGAACTAAAATTAAAATAAAAACTCAAAATATAAGGATAAAACCAATTAAAAAATATAGATAAACATTATAAGAATATAAAAATCATATTAAAATAATACTGAAATAGAATAATGTAGATTTCCTTTTATACAGTACATGCTATATACAACTGTATATACTGTAAACTACTATATACTATATACTATACATACTGTATAGAACTATGCAAACATACTAACCATGGTGTATCAAAACTGCCAGTAACATTTCACATAACAGTCTTTCTGCAAAGCCTTTCTGTTCAATAAAAGCAGTAATTTTCATATCTACTTGCTTTGATCTGTGCTATTTTTTCCAGGTTTTAGACATTTCCTCAAGAATTGCTGCTCTGAAAAATGCAGGTCTTAATGTAACTCCACAGACCCAATTTACCAAGGTCAAGACTACAAAAACCAATCTTCATATTTTAAATAATATCCATACACATATTCTTACACGCTCATATGACTAATTATGACTTTAACTGTCATAATACTTTTGTTTCAGACACAAACCATTAGCTCATCTCGGAAACTGAGGAGGCGTCTGCCAGCACCTCCAAAGCAAGGTAAGATCTACTCATAATCAATACTGACAACTGACATGTAACCTGTGTAATTACAGGTGCAATGTCTAATTGTTTTATTTTAAAATGCTGCAGAAATTATACCCATCATCTTTATATGTGCTTCATTTATTTCTGTTGCATTACTCAAAAGTCTAAAATAGTTCAAATCATACATCTGTCACTGAAAATGATTTGAATTTCCAATTTTATCTGTAAATTTCAGATAAAGAAGCATAATGAGGACAGTGGGAAACATCAGCAAGCATCATCACAAAGTTAAATAACTACAAACTTAAAAAAGCCACTGATCACATGCGCCTTGAAGCTCATGGCTTATAGATAATATTTTATGGACTCAAGCTCTGGCTGACAGATTCAAATAGACTGATGTATCGCTCATGCAGTGATGCCATTTTACACAAAAAAATAGCTCTTGGATAGGATTGCTTTAGTACCTCTCTTCCCTCATAATGTAAAATAAATAATAAACTAAAATAATGTAAAATTATACAGTGATGTGGAGCTTTGTTTTGGCATATTTTACCATTACTGTGAATCAAGCTCATCATTCGATTAAGTCTTTAATTAAAAAAAAAAAGTATTAAGTACTGGGATAGTTCACCCAAACATGAAAATGCTGCCATCATTTACTCACCCTCATGCCAATATTTTAAAGAATGTTGAAAACCAAACAGTATTTCTTACCATTGACTTCTATTATATATAAAAAAAAACATTTAAGGCATTTCTCAATTTTTATTTTATGTTCCACAGATGAAAGAGATGGTGAACTATCCCTTTTTAATTAATCTTTCTGATTATGATTTATGTCAGATTTAGAGTAGATTATTCTAGCCATGTGTCACAATCATGCAGAACTTTATACGTGCTGATAATATAAATTAATGTGTTAGATTTGATGATAGAGAAATTTACAAACTATTGTAAAGACATTTGATTTATTGTAAAGCGTAAATTATCTGTATAAATTCATTAATTAATAAAATTATTTTTTTGTTTGATTATATTTCAATAATAGTACATTTTTGTCCACAGATTTTTGTTATTGTTGAATTGAGTTGTTCGGATTACATAACCTGAACTATTTATGGTATTCATTTATTGAAATCATCAATATAACATTTCAGTTGTTGAGATCTATATTTCTGTTTTTTTGACAGCATTTCAAATATACAAATCAAACTAGATATTACAATTACAAAGCACAGATATTATTAGGACATAAACTGAGGCGTGTACGGTTACTATTGCAATTTAGCAATTTATGAGCTTACTTTGAATGTCCTGAAAATAGACAGAGAACCCAATCAAACAAATGAGACAAAAATATTTTCTTTTTCATTTATTTATTAAGAAAAATGACCCAGTGTTACATTTCTGTGCGGTGCAAAAGTATGTGAATCTTTGCTTTCACTATCTGGTGTGACCCCCTTTTGCAGCAGTAACTGCAAGTAAAGTTTCTTGTAACTGCTTATCAGTCCTGCACAACATCTTGTATTAGTTTTAGCTCATTCCTCAGTACAGAACCACTT
>NW_015639757.1:350982-357771 GCF_001515625.1 Sinocyclocheilus rhinocerous | reverse complement strand
TTGCACCGCACAGAAATGTAACACTGGGTCATTTTTCTCAATAAATAAATGACAAAGGAAATATATTTGTCTCATTTGTTTAATTGGGTTCTCTTTGTCTACTTTCAGAAAATCTGATAATGAATTGGGTCATATTTATGCAGAAATATAGAAAATTGTAAATGGTTGGACAGCAAATTTACACTGTTATACAAGCTGTACACTCACTACTTTACATTGTAGCAAAGTGTCATTTCTTCAGTGTTGTCACGTGAAAAGATATAATAAAATATTTACAAAAATGTGAGGGGTGTACTCACTTCTGTGAGATACTGTATATATATATATATATATATATATATACAGTATGTGTGTAGTGTGTGTTAGATCAACTCATTGTATCTCAGTGTTTCTCTGATACGTTGCAAAATATTTGAATCAAGAAAATTTCAAAGAACTGTTATCAAAGTTTTTAAGATTCTTCTATATCTGTACTTTAACCTTATCCACATGAATTTGGATTTGTTGCGATCACTTACACAAGAGTATAAAGGTATTAATTTTATTGCAAAAATATATCCTTTAGGCTTCCCTGTTTTACACAGGAAGTTCTGTGAGGTGTCTGCAATACACAGGCTTTAATGACCTATGTGGTTAGAAGAGGGACACCAACAAGGGGACTCCCAGGAACATTATCAGACCCTGGTTTAAAGGGGGCTCTAGAGAGAAATGAAATAAAAGCTCAGATGTGAAGGTTTTCCCCGAGTGCTGCAATTCCACTGGCATCACTGGGTTGGAAAAAACATTTATGTGTCCACATTGTCTACATTGCACTTTGGTGTGTGCAATAGATCACTCACATTTGTAGTACTCGTTGTTATAAGGTCAAACAGATACCACATTCATCCCAGCATCCAGTGCAGCTTCCTCTCAAAAACAGAGGAACTAATTCATAAACCACTGAATTCAGGTTAGCGGCGTTCCATGATAAGGAAATGTTCTCTTTGGTCAGCCACAATAAATCCTTCCCTCTGGTCCATCAGAAAACTGTCTTGGGGTTCCATCACTATGAATCCTTCTTTATCTTGTCCCATGGCCTCTACCTCTGCATATGACTGGTGTCCTGAGCCCCGACGGAATTTCATGGCAGGCCAGTGTGTTGGTCGTCTCTAGATATCAAGAATAAAATTACAACATTTTCAGAGCACCTACAAAAGAAATCATTCTAATATGCTGATTTGGCACTCAAGAAGCATGTCGTCTTGAACAATTTGAAACTTTTGAAATAAAAGGTTCAAAAGAACAGCATTTATTTGAAATACATTAGGTTTGTGCCGATAGACGATAGTATCGTGTATCGATGATAGTCAGAGATATCGCCTGTGGCTGATGCCTTTGACGATAGCAAGACTATTATTATTATTATCAGGCTAGTAATACTATCGAATTAATATTAGGGCTTATTGGTTGCATTATATTTCTCTTTCCGTGTTTTTACAGTATTTGTGTTTTAACCAATCACACACGATTATGCTGAGCTTATGAATGCAATGGCCAATCAGAAGCGTTCAGATGAGTCATCACTGAAACAGCGGAAGTTCCGTTGTTCAGCGTGCACGAATTCTCTCATCATAAACAACAAAGTGCAGATCTACGTGCGATGTAAGTATAAGAGATTTATTCATCATACAGTGTATATTCACTGATTTTAACGGGAGTGTTTTTAAAGTGCATAACGCGCTAGACTGAGCTTGTGATGATGTTCTTTGGTAATGTAATGTTCTTTGCTCGTTTTCTGTAGCTGCTTTTTGAATAACTGAGGTAATGTAAGCATTATAATTAGTAACTTACGATGTTCCTATTAATTTGTTATCATGTTAAATACAAATTCAGTCATATTAAAAACATTAGGCTGCTTTTAGCCTTACGCTGGAGTTGGTTCACTTTCCCGCAATGAAACTAAGTAAATAATTACATAAATTAGCACGATAATATTGTGTATCTCATAGGCTGACGATAGGACGATATGAAAATTGAGCATATCACCCAACACTAAAATATTTTTTTTTTTGTAACTTTACTGTCACATTTGATCAATTTAATGCATCCTTGCTAAATAAAAGTCATTAAGATTGAAAAAAAAATCTTACCAACAAACTTTTGAATGGTAGTGTATATTAATGTGCTAAAAAAAAAAAAACTTTTAAACTTCCATTAGTTGAATATGCTGTAGTTGTGTAAAGCTGACCTCTATGAAAAAGAGACTGGCGCTGGAGGTGGGATGATAGTACATGTATATAGTGGCCAACACAGCAAACACCATGAGGGCCATGGTGATGAGGATGCCAATGAGCAGACCAGTCTGCATCTGCTCCTCTGTTTGCTTCTCTATAATGTCCATCTGAGAGTCTGTAAGAGAACAAAAGAGGATATTTACATTTGCTTGTAAAGAACAATTAAAACCAGATTTTTACATTTTCCGGAAGAAATGTGAATTGCACTTGCCCAAATGCCACAATGTCAGGGGGTTCTGGGCTTTTCTACATGATTGTTTACGGTATTTGTGTGGTTGCTAGGGCAAAGACGTAATGAGATCACCCAAACGTTTATCATATTTTATTCTCCCTCATGTCATTCCAAACCTGTATGTCTTTCTTTCCTCTGTGGAACATAAAAAGTATTTTAGAAGGTCAGATATTTTAGAAAGGTATCATCGAAGATATTTTGAGATTTTTTTTTTCTGTATGCACTGGATATTATTGGGCACCAAAACTGTTTGGATACCAACGTTCTTCAAAATATATTATATTATATGTTCCAAAGATGAAAGAAAGTCAAATTTGGAACGACATGAAGGTAGAGTAGTAAGTGATGACAGAATTTGACAGAAATTTCAATTCAAAGTAACATGCAGCACAGAAACCAAATGTTTTCAATGTTAAACAGTGCAACAACTGGAAGTTTGTTCTGCAGATGAAAGGTCAATTTTGGATTATGGATTAAGTGTCATGTTGAAAAAGGTTATGGCCTAAGGAAAAAAAGCTGTGCAAATGTCGATTTTATCTCGGTTTGTAGGGCTCTTATAATTGGTCTCATTTGGAAGCAATACATAATGAAAAATATCCTCTCAATGAGCTGCAGGACATACTGTAATAAGACTGATACACACCGTCAGTGAGGATGCTGGTAGAAAGATTTCTTATGAATAAGGGTGTGCTGGTGAGTTTGGTGGTGACTGAGGAGGCTGATGTGGGTGATGTTGTTGTAGTTATAGACACTGCCGTCACTCCTGTCTGCACCGCTGGAGTGCTGCTTCTAATGACAGGCTGCTTTCTGTCACAGCTCTGGTTCTTTATCTTCATCTTCAAATACAACTACATTAAGTTAGTAAAAATGGGGAACAGAGCAACGACTCAAGAAGATGAAAGTGGAGGATATGCTGTATCTATTCACCTCAATAAGGCACCCACTGTCAACCCAGTCCTGACGATACTGGTCAAAACCACTGGAGCATCTGCAGGAGAAACAATATCTGCAGCTGTTGAGTCCTGCTTTATCACTAGACTTAAAGTTGAAACACACTGCACTTAATCTATCTGACTATTCGCATCAAAAACACAAGTGAACCAAGTGTATACCTCTGTAGGCGACTGCACCAGCTACAGTTGAAGCCGATCTGAGCCGTAACACACGTCTCACAGCTGGAGAACTGAAGGCAGGCTGACAACAGGAGGAGCAACATTTTAACAGAGATGTGTGAAAGACGTGGGTACTACTTCTCACAATAAGTGATTAAATACACTCAAGTCCAACCATGGAAAACAAGAGTCACAGAGGCTTTTAAACACAAAGTTACATTGGTCTTAGTACTAGGAAAATATATTAATTAATTAAGAGTTCTATGCAGCGCTATTTTAAATAAATGAAACCTATTCCATCTGAGCTGAATCCTGTTCTGTCAGCAGTTTGGACTCACTTGGTAGAGGAAGCATCTCAACAGCAGTGACGTTTGAGATCTTGGATTTTAAGAGCTCTACCCGATGATATTCATATATTGTTCTCCTTCTAACATCTGTCATGAAAAATAAAAATGAAAAATAATAAAATTATTCAAATTGTTTTCATTATTTTAAATAAAGCTGAAATAAAATATAAAATTATATGGAAAAACTTAATTTAAACAAATGAAATTTAGACATGTTGATATGGCAACTAACGGAAATAAAATAAAAGTTTAAGTACTATAATTACTAAAGCTAAAACTGAAACAAAAATCAATTAATGCTAAATATAAAAAATGAAAGAAAAAAAAGACCAACACAAAATAGACTTAAACTACTTCAGTCTGTGTGCATTGGATTTATTTAATACACGAGTTTCACAATTTGAGTTGAATTACTGAAATAAATGAACTTTTCCACGACATTCTAATTTATTGAGATGCACTAAATAAATAATACTAAAATAACACTGGTGAAGCAGAATTAATAAATAAAAAAAAAAGAAGTATTATTTTCCTATTCAAGAAGAGTTACTTACTGGGAAGCTGTTCAATCTTATGAAGAACCACAAATGCATCAGAGAGCCCAACTTTCACAGGATGATTCACTGATTTGATCTTGCTAATGTCAATGGGAACCTAAAAGCAGGTGAGAGTCTACAGTCAGACCTTGCTTCATCTACATCAATATGGTGATGGCAGCTGTAAAACCAATAAGTATCTAAAAATGAAAAAAAACAACCTCTTTATATGCAAAGGTGATTCTGCCATCCTTGTATAAAGCTGCCTGGAAGGTAAAACTGCCGACATGAGACACATCCTGGAGATACACACGGTCCCACTGCACAACAAGAGCTGTGCCTAACAGAAAGTAGATTAATAATACAGCCATTCAAACATAACACGACAATACAAATAAATCATTTTACCATTATCACAGTAAATGACTGTGGAATTCTGTGAGATGCTGAGGTCAAAATTAGCCATGAGAGGAGCGATGTACTGAGTAGCAGTCAGCATTTTGTGGATAACATCTCCTGTGTAGATGAAACCTGAATAGAAATTTAATATATATAAAATATACACTTCTATTCAGCAAGGATGCATACATTGATCAAAAGTGACATTAAAGAAATGTATAATGCTACAAAAGATTTCTATTTCAAATAATGCTTAAAAAGTTAAAATATATATCACTCACCCCCTGTAGCTACATGTATTTCCCTTAATGAATGTCCGTAGAAAGGGACATCAAAGGACAGATTCACTCTCTATAAGATAAAGAAAATCCCAAAAAATTACAAAAATGCATTACAAAAAAATTACTTTTAAGAACACTTTGTAGGCGATTGTATGATCGTACCAAAGTTTGGCGATGTGTGTTGGAGAGAATTCCATGAACTCTTCCCATGTCCATTTGCTCAATATTTACCCACAAATCCTTGTCTGGACTATCTGTGGGCCCATAGAATTTGGATGTGTAGTAGAAATGATCCATATCTCTCTAATGAACAAATATGCACATTATTTCAGATGAAAAAATGTGGAGGTATATATAGACAATACATTCCTGGATGTTCACCTTAATGGATAAGTTGTCATGATTCTCATTTGCCACAACTTCTGGAAAGCGCTCTGAATCCAATCTGCTGTGCTCTTCATAGCGCTCCAGATCCTGGTTCTGACTGATCTCGTCCACAGGTTTGGATGAGAGCATCCATCTTTTCCATCTTCTATTGTAGAGCTTGAGGTTTACACCAGCACTCTCTTGCTTGGAGTGCCTTTCAAAGGTAAAGCAGGAGACCCCTGTTGAATGAAGATTAATCAAACATTATTATATTCTGCATTGTCTGTGCTGCTATACAAACAGCAATCATTGAATCATTGATAACCTACATGCATGTGAATTGCTGATTGAAATGAATTTCACATAAAATACAATACACATATTCAGCTCATTTGAGAACTGAAGAATGTAACATTGACAATGATTTTCAGTATGTGGAAAATAATGTGTTTTTTAACCTTAAACCGCATAAACACATTTCATTACACCAAATACACAAAATAATGTTCTTTTTAGCAACATCATATGACCCCTTTAAAGTAGTTTAACAGACATTACAGACATAAAAACTTTCACCTTTCATTTTGATTCATCTGAGCACTTAAACGTGATTTGGTCCTTGCTTGTAGGACTACTCGTATGGCTGAATGTGGTTATATGAGGCAGTAAGAGGGAGGGAGTGCTGGCTTACCGTTAGGATCGTTCCTGTGAGAAATGAGTGGATTAGGGGAGTGTGTCATGTCTCATAGAGCTGAGAAGATTATCTGGCCCTTTGGTTTGGAAATGTCAGACAGCCCTCTCCTGAACGATGTTAGGTCAACTCAAGATTCAGGGGTTAAATAAAGTGGTTTGAATCCAATGTATTCCAACCGAGCCTCTGTTTGCTGAGATTGAATTTTTGAAAAAAGGAAATAAGGAAGTCTAAAGGTGAATTCAAAAAGGTTAAAGGTCAAAATCCATTTCCAGTACATGAGAAAGTTCTTGTAATTTGCCTAAACTCAATTTTGAGTGCAGTTATATGAAGTGGTGTCATATAAATATAACATTAGTGTTTACTGATAATATTTTCAGCCTTATAAAGTGAATTCCCAACACTCCAAATAAAATATTAGCACATTAGTAGGCCTCTCTGGCTTGTTACTAAGTTGCAGTGTTGCCAACTGCTTTCAATTGAAAGTAGCTAAAACTGGAATCTAAATGTCACTAGATGAAATCATAATGGCAAATTCACTGATCTATATAA
>NW_015639757.1:345439-349772 GCF_001515625.1 Sinocyclocheilus rhinocerous | reverse complement strand
CAGTGTTGCCAACTGCTTTCAGTTGAAAGTAGCTAAAACTGGTAGCTAAATGTCACTAGATGACATCATAATGGCAAATTCACTGATCTATATAATGATGAATGTAGATCGGTGGGCAAGATGAGAACTTAGATAAGGTTTGCCCAAGAAGTTGCTATATTTGTCCCTAAACTTTTGAAAAAAGTCTCAAAAGGGGTGGGGAAGTCGCTAAATCTAGCTACAAAGTAGCTAAATTGGCAACACTGCTAAATTGTAGGTAAAAGTGTAAATTAAAAAAAAAGTTTTACAAATAAATGAAAACACTAAGGGTGTCCCAGACTAAGGATTTACATATTCGAATCAGAATAGTCAGGTCTTGCCTAATGCCTATAGTTGACTGATAGTTGACACCAGGTAGTCAACAAGTGGGTAAGACAACTTTTATTTTCTGTCACACACAGCACACAGAAACAACTTTCTAATAAAGCCACCAAAACTGCCTGTCAAGTGATCGAAGAAACTGACAATACCATTTTATCTTTTTTAAGTTTAAATGAAAGGCAATGTGGATAAACATTCGTAAAACGATTTCTCATAACATTTTAAAGCCACGATGTACAGAACATCACAAAAATATAGAAGAAAATGTATAAAAACATTTTGGATCAATAAACCTAAAAAAATAACAAATAAACAACAGCGAAAGGCCGCACCGCAGACAGAATTTGCATTTCATACATCGGCAATTCAAATTAAATTGTCTAAATTGCCTGTGCGATCATGCTCTAAGTACAGCGAAACATCGATGCACCCAAAAAAATAAAAAAATTAATTTACAGAATTAAATTAGAACAGAATACACCTTTTTAATAAATAAAAATAAAAAAACTAAACAAGTCAGAATCAAGTCACAAGGTGCAGGACAAATGTGTGCAAAATGCCTAAAGTGCAGGGGAACATATATTCAAAACACAAGCCACAAATAGTTCAATTAGATAACCCTGAGTGATCAATAAATACAATTAAAATAAAGAAATCTTATTCCAGATGATGTTAAAGATTTAAATCCCTGCCGCCGAGATGCTCCTCTGTCGGTCACGGATCATGGAAAATGAAACTTAAATCTGTCACAGACGTGGTTGGGTTTATTCACACACTAACATGGGACTGCACTTCATCCTGCAACATCTGGACAAAACAGGGACTTATGTGAGGATCCTGTTTGTGGACTTTAGCTCCGCTTTCAACACCATCAGTGTCACTCCCACTCCAACACCAATACCTACAGCTAAACAAACCAACAAATGCATTTGCTTTAAAAAAAGACAGTATCTGCTGTAGGATTTGACAAAGTCACAATTTACAGCACAATCTAATTAATTTACACAAATACATATGAGCAGGGTTCAAAATGAACATTTGCTGAGTGCCAAATTAAAATTAGCTTTGCTCAGTAATCGAACCATTAAGTTTGTATCTTAATTAGCCTGCTTTTTTGCACCCTCAGATTCCAGATTTTCAAATAGTTGTATCTCGGCCAAATATTATCCCATCATAACAAACCATACATCAATGGAAAGCTTAAATGCATAAATCTCAATTTCGAAATATTGACCCTTATGACTGGTTTTGTGGTCCAGGGTCACATATTACCATTTAAAAGTTTGGGGTAAGTAAGATTTTAATATTTATAAAAACATTTATAATGTTATAATGTAGATTTCTATTTGAAATAAATGCTGTTCTTTTTAACTTTCTATTCACCAAAGAATCTTGAAAATGAAGTTTCCACAAAATTATTAAACAGCACAACTGTTTGAACATTTAATAATAAGAAATGTTTCTTGAGCACCAAATCAGCATATTAGAATGATTTCTGAAGGATCATGTGACACAGAAGACTGAAAAAAAAAAAAAATTACCGACCCCAAATTTTTGAACAGTAACTACATAGTTTGCATCACAATTTTAAGAAAGTTATTCTAGCGATGATAAATTAAAATTACTGACCAGAAACATTTGCAATTCACCCTCCATTGCAGGTGTGGCAAAAAGTACATTTTGGACCCTGTGTGTGAGATTATGTAAGACTGGCAGGCTTTGATATACTTACTCTCACGATGCTGTGGAGGTGGAGAGGTGGGATCTGAATCACCCGGGAATAATGTGAATATCATCAATAGCTATACTTCCTTTGCATCCTGCTCCCTTCAGGAATTCAAATATAAACTGTGGAGAGAGGAGGAAACAATGATGTATACATGTTCTGTGGTTTTGTTTTGAGTGAATCTTAGAATGATTCAGATTGATCCTCTGAAGTCTGCATGATGGAGTTTGAGAAAGGCTCTCGGTATGCCACATAGATGCTGCCTCTCCTCCACACATCGCCCTGATCTCCTGACTCCTCCCATACCACCTGGCCGAACTTATTCCTGCTGTTATGGGTGGTCCTGGGAAAGAAATGTCTCCATGAATTGCGATCCATGTACATATACACAAAAGGTGTTTTTTTGTTCATGGTCCTGTACCTGTTATTGATGTATATAACCTGAGTGTCCCAAAATTCTATCCATACATATGATACCAGAATGTGAAGCAGTGCCCTCTGCTGTCAGGGGTGAGTATCTCACTCAGCATCCTGGCAGTGCCTCCCCAGGTCCCCACAGAACTGTCCATACAAAGGTAATAACCTACAAATATAAGAGCATCACAGTCAATGTTCACATCTAGTATTTTCTTGTGTATTAAATGAAAGTGTGACCACTTATGATTATATTTTAATAAAGGGTCTGATTTTATGACTATATCAATCACTTCTTTAGTGTGTTACTGCAAGGCGATAAAACATGTTTGTTTTAAATGCTAATTTTACAAATCATCTCAGGAAATCCAATCTTTTGAATCATTTACTTAAAAGACTTTAGATTTAATCATTTATTTGTCAGTGATCTTTTCTCTGTTACACTATTGCCAGTAGGTGACTCAATGTATCATTTACATGAAAAAAAACAAGACTTATTCTTTATTAAAATTTGTGCACTACAAATATGCAAAAAGACTCCACAAAGAGTATTTTCTGTCATCATTTCCTGATTCATTCACAAACAAAACACCACTATAAAATAAACCTGGATTTATATAAGCACAAATGCATTGTTTACGAGCCCAATTCTCTCAACAGACAGGTGAGTAGGTGGGCCTTCACTGTTGTCCAGATTTTCAATTTATACTACAGTCATGGCCAAAAGTTTTGGCAGTGACATACATTTTGTGTTTTGCGCAGTTTGCTGCTTAAGCTGTTGTGGTGTTCATTTACATTGTTTCTAGATTATTGTGTAGAGTGATCAGATGCATTTTAAATAATTGCTAAAAGCTTCTTTGGCCAAAAAAATGAACTTTTCACAAAAAAAACAAAAACAAAACAAAACAAATTTCACTGTTTTTTGATCCTGACACAAAATGACCAGCTAACATTAATTGATTAATCATATCAGCAGCACATGTGAAAGTGTGAATGAGTACTAGTCAGGTCAAATCACTATCATACTAATTAGATTGTAAGAGCAGACTGATTGCTATAAAAGGAGGGAAGAAGCACTTCCAATCATTGTGTTCTTGTTAGCAATGGTTACCTCCAAAGAAACACGTGCAGCCATCATAGTTTTCTATCAAAATGGCCTCACATGCAAGGAAATTGCTACAAAAAATATTGCACCTGAAAGAACCATTTACTGGATCATCAAGAACTTCAAGGAGAGAGGTTGGACTGCAGTGAAGATGTCTTCAGGATGTCCCAGAGTGTCCAGCAAGCGCCAGGACCGTCGTCTCCTGAGGAGTCAGCTACAGAATCGTGTCACCAGCAGTGCAGAGCTTGCTCAGGAATAGCAGCAGGTTGGTGTGAGAGCATCTGCAAGCACAGTGAGGCCAAAACTTTTGGACAACGGCCTGGTGTCAAGAAGGGCAGCAAAGAAGCCACTTCTCTCCAACGTCAAGGACAGACTGAAATTCTGCAGGAAGTACAAGGATTGGACAGCAGAAGACTGGTGCAAAGTTAGCTTCTCTGATGAAGCTCCCTTACGACTGTTTGGGACATCTGGAAAATCAATTGTTCGGAGAAGAAAAGGTGAACGCTACCATGAGTCCTGTGTTGTGCCAACAGTGAAGCATCATGAGACCATTCATGTGTGGGGTTGATTTTCAACCAAGGGAGTGGGCATTCTCATAATTCTGCCCAAAAACACTGTCAGGAACAAAGAATAGTATCAAAACATCCTGCAAGAGCGACTTCTTCCAACGATCCATGAGCAATTTGGTGATGATCCGATTTTCCAGCATGATGGAGCACCATGTCACA
>NW_015639757.1:335032-345296 GCF_001515625.1 Sinocyclocheilus rhinocerous | reverse complement strand
GTTATGAAGAACAAGGGTCAACACTGTAAATATTGACTGATTATAATTATTTTGCCAATAAAAGCCTTTAAAACTTATGATATGCCTATCACTGTTTTTCAGTATACCATAGAAACATGTGGAAAAATAATCTACAAATACTGAAATAGCAAACTTTGCAAAACACAATTTATGTCACTGTCAAAACTTTTGGCCATGACTGTACAAAAGCAATGAGGTCATGTGTTTTTGATGACCTTTGCTTATGGTTGGAACGACTTTTGAAAGCATTGAAAGTTAACCAATATTTAAAACATTGTGTAACTTTTGGCTATCTAACGATTATAAAATAAAACTGCATTGTTTTGGCTGCGTTTTATAGTGACAACAAACTTTCAGCTTCACACCATCCACTAGTAGCTTCACTAAATCTACTTTTCTCTGTGTACTGATATGAACTGACACACACATTAAATGATTTGTGTATGCACTTTCCACTGAAATCTGCCTCGCTGACAATGAGTGAGCTCTAAAATATAAAACATTATTTTGTTTATCATAGTGTATTTGGGTAAAATAAAGTAACTAATTATGTTACTTAGTTACTTTTTATGGAAAGTAATGTGTTACGTTACTTTTTAAATCTGGACAGGGCTTGCTTGTTTGTTTTTAAAATAAATAAGTTATATTTTTGGCAAATATAAAAGCCTTTTCACACCAAAAGTGAAATGAATAAGCCTCAGGCTGAAGGGAAAGTACATTTACGTCCGTACAGTAGAATGCAGAAGAAGAAATTTCAACACAATTCAGCAATAAAAAAAGACACACAAATGTTTGTCTAGAGTAATTTTTGCTTATTAGTATGGTTGAACTGGATCATCAAAGGTCAGAAGCAAAGACATTGGTTAATAGAATTGGATTAAATACATAAAGGATATTTGTTTATTTACAAAGTTTAATTAAAAAGTAATGCGTTACTTTACTAGTTACTTGAAAAAAGTAATCTGATTACGTAACTTGCATTACTTGTAATGCGTTACCCCCAACACTGGCAGTTCCACATTATTAAACTCAAGGGTACAGACTGTAGTTTAGTGAACAGATTTGTCTAGCTCGTGATCTGTGACTGCTGTACCAACCAGTGACTGCAACTGCGTATTACTTTGAGGCCATCATTTGCAATAATGTGTGATTTTAAGTCTGAAAATATGAGCTGGAGGTTTTGATCAGTCCCCAGACACAGTGCTGACTCAGGGACTCACCCTATAGTTTGACACTGATATGGTTAGAAGAGTCTGAGCAAACCTCCACAGTCCACCCTGTTCTCCAGACTGGGTCACCAGCAGGGGCCGATCTTTGTCTGAGAACTGTTGATACACATTTAGGGTCCCCCAGTGCCCTGCCCCTCCATGTAATACCAAAGCTGGAGACACTTGGCATCGAAGACTGTCTCTTTTCATGGGAGTTTTCTGACCCTAAAGGTAATAGTTTACATATTTCACAGTTAACTGGAAGAGACACGATCCTCTCTCACCTGTTTGAAGCAGAGGAGCTGTCATTCTAGCAGTATGTCCTTGCACATGGGTAGGTGCACTTTCCATATAAAAGTAGTATCCACTCGCTGTGTTGGTTGTATGGTCAAAACTAGGTCTAGATTTAGATATTGACATTATTTAGATTTGACACTCGGATCCAGTCCAGGTCATCATCAGTCTGTTGTATCCAGCCACAATTTCCCTCTTCAAAGTCACAAATTCCCTCTGAAACAATTATGGGTTGGTTATATTCATAAACCTATAAAAATGTAAAGATGTGCTGATATTAAAATTCTGTCCAATGCAATATATAGTGTATATATATCACAACATTATAATGTGAAATATATGAAAAATTTATATTTAATTTGAGATTTGCTAAAGATTACATTTAACTGCATTATTACACTATTAGTGTTTTTAAAGATTAACAAAGTAATCATTAGTTGATGGTAAAGATAATCTAAATTGTAAAAATTTGAGAAATTAGCATGCATTATTAAATATTCAATCTTGACTCTTATCGATTTAAAAAAAACTCTAATTTAATCAGCTGATAACAAATATGGTGGCAATATGTCATGTATTATAATAAAAAATATTTCACCGAATAACTGTAAATGTTCAAAAATATATTGTTGTTTCACTACTTCTCAAACCTAGTTAAATAAAGGATTTTCATATTAAGTGGAATATTTAAAAGTAATGCAATAAAGTTTTGTGATCAAGATCCCCTTTATTAAATTACCCCTCTCCAGGCTCACATTTTTGCATTGTATATTTAATCAAGTTGCCTTTGACATGAATTAAATGCCCTAAATTTGTCACTAAGCTGACAGTTAAAGTTTGATATTGAAGATAGCATATAGATGGATAAATACATTATGTTACAGCTGTGCCAAATGCTTGTGGTGCTCTAGCAAGCATGGAGGACATTTCAACAGGACACTGTTACCTGTCGTAGTACAGGCACCTTTAGTGACAGATAAATCATCTACAGCAATGTGACCAGACGGCCCTCCAACTAAAGCCTCAATTAATATCTGATGAACTTCTGTCAGTTTCACATGACTCTGAGCCATCTGCCATTCAGTCCCCTGAGAACCCTTCCTTTGTCACATCTACAGTTTTAGGAGCAAAAAAAAAAAAAATTCTGGTTATTATAAAACATATTTTATAGTAAAACATTTACTATAAGAGTAAAGCATTTACATTTTTCAATAAAAGCATTTCTTACATGTGAAATTAGATAAACCCATAAAATGCCCTAAAATATTATTCTTGTGAGTCTTACTGATGTGATGAGGTCGGATGAAATGTCATATATAGACATTCTTAATGATCCCACTGTTGCTCCAAACATGTGATACCAGAATGTGAAGCAATACCCATCAGGTCCAGTTGGGGGAGACAGAGGAGACTTCATATGAGCCGTATCCCCCGTTGTGCTGTGACTTGAGCTCTTGATGTACAAATAATACCCTGTAATATAGCAAGAAACACATAATTAAGACATGTGATGATTGTGCTGATAGTGATATGGTGCAAATGGTTGTTGGCTCACCATTTCCACTGGTGTGGTCACCCGGAGGACCTGGATTTGGGGTCTCAGTAGTTCCACTCCATCTCTCCCAGTGAAGGTCCTCTGCAGCTCCCTGGATCCACCCACACAAGTCCTTCTCAAAGGAGCATGTGGCCAAGGAAAAGTCTGGAGTACAGGAAAAGTGAGACAAGATCTCAAAATGTGGGCTTGGTTCGCTCGGAACAAAACTTCAAATTAAAATTCACATTACCTTTCAAAAGTTTTGCAATCGGTAATAATTTTATTTAATGATGTTAAAAGAAATCTTGTAAGCTTACCAAAGCTGCATTTATTTGATAAAAAATACAGTAAAAACAGTAATATTGTGGAATAATTTTACAATTTCAAAAGTACGGTTTTCTATTTTAAAATATAACTTATTCCTGTGCTGGCAAAGCTGAATTTTCAGTAGCCATTACTCCAATCTGCTGATTTGGTGCTCAATAAACATTTATTATCAATGTTGAAAACAGCTGTGCTGATTAATATTTTTGTGATTCATTTGTTTCAGGATTCAGAAAAACAGCATTTATTTGAAAAAAAAATATTCTGTAACATTATAAATGACTTCACTGTCACTTTTGATACATTTGATGTGTTCTAACTTCTTGCTAAATTAAAGTATTCAAAAAAAATAAATACATAAAAAATAAATAAATAAAAATCACAGACCTGAAACTTTAAAACATTTGTGTGAAGTAGTCACAATATTTCACTATTAATTTCTAGACTAATGCCATAGCAAGGTAAAACAGTGTAACCTTGTGCCATATAGAAGAAGCAAGATCATTATGCAGCTCAAATCTATCTCGGTTTCATCCCCACCTGGAGGTTGGTAGTCTTTCTCACAGTTGTGGAAGGAGATATCATCCAGGGCCATGGTCCGAGTTGCAGACAGGTGATCATCCTGTCTGAGCGAGGTTTGACTGCTGAAAATGATCTTAAATGGGACACAGAGAAAATATGTCTATAATCATGCAAAAATACTTGCCTGAATAAGTGTATGAGGCAGGGATCCTACAGGATTAATCTTTAAAGATCAGACTCATGATTGCATGTGTAAGTGTGTGTTTTGCATCCCACACACATTGACACTGACATACCCTGTAAGGCTGGTCTTGTTTGCCCATGGTAAGTGTTCTGGGACCCACTGAGTTGAAGTGCTGCTGGATCGTGACCAAAGCAGCTTCCTGTCCTCCTCACCCTTCTGCAGGATCACGCTGAGATTGCCTGCACGTCCTGCACCCATGTGGAAGTGAAACCTAGTGTGCAAGAGATAAACAAGAGGACAGCTCAGTGTCATGTGTAATGTTGTGTAATGGAAGTATCTGTCTGTTTTACAGCAACATTTTACTTTACTTTTTTTTTAATTCAAAGTAGTCTTGTCAGCAGTTTTGCACATCATCATTAGAAATGAACTCACAGAAGCTGACAGTATGCAGAGCTGATAGGCAGGGATGGACTCTGAAACACAGCCTCGTTCTTCGATGGATCCATGATATACATCTGCATGTAATGCCTTGAGGAGATGTAAAGGGTAAAAAGAACAAAAAGATTAATTGTATTTATTTTGTTATGTAATTGTTAATGGATTGATGTAGCCTTGAATTACCTGTTCCAGGTCTGTGGGCAGGTCTGTGTTGTTTGAGGCCTTCACCCATTGCCATTTGTTAGGACCCACACTTATATCACTCCATTGACACTGTCCATTCTCAAAACGGCATGGACCTAGAGAGACACAATAACAACAACAACAATCATATTACTACTACTAATAAATAGTATACATACATTTAAAAAATAATAGAATATTTAATATATAATAATTATATTAATATATACTAATAGAATACAATAATTATATATATATATATATATATAATTCGTTTTTTTTCCTCATATACTTTTAGGTCTATGTGATCTTTAGAATATTTAGAATTTATTTTGACAATTATATTTTATTTTTTACTTCTATTATTCCTAGAATGAATGAATGAATGAATGACTCACCACATGTTTCTTCATCTTCCCCTAGAGGGCAGTCTAGGATATAATTACACTGAGCACCAGCTGCAATGCATGTTACACCATCTGACTGCCAGCAGTGAAACTCATTCTCCTGAATTTGACAAACCAAGTGTCTTAGCAAAATAATACAGGTTTCACAATGCTTTTGTCAAAAAGTAAAGGAGCAAAAATTAGACTATAGCACATATTCACACTTCATATTTGTACATAGTAAAGTCAGTGTATACAACATACAGTTGAGTTACAGCTGAAATGTCCAGACCTTACAAGGATTGACTGTTGGTGAAGCTGACGCAGCATCAGTCATTGGTGTTGTTGCTGTAGCTGGTGTTATTGTTGACTCAGGTGTGACCGGCAGCTCACTGTTGTCTGGATCATGAGCATATGTCACAGAGAAGGAAACATCATCCACCGCTGTCTGTGACGCATGAGCCTCACTGTTTACCACATACTGGAAGACAATCTGAAAATAAAGTTGAGTCAGATTTATTTCTTATTTCTATTTTGCATCCTTATGATTACAGTAGCCTATCTAAGGCATGAAATGATGTAAATGACACATATACTGTAAAAATCACTTACCTTGCTCTTAACTGAGGTAGAAAAGGTGACTTCCGCTCTGTGCCAGAGAAAGCTCTGTGTCACAGTCTTGTCCCAAAGTATACGGTCATCATCTCCATTACGAAGTGTCCTCAGTATGACGACTACCCTGGCAGTTGTGCTGTTTTCACCATGAGAATAGTGGTAGAATCTCACCTGCAAGAACAAGGTGCATCAGTGCATATGAAAGAGGCTGTGCGTTTCATTATTTGATTGACACATGACTGCACAATGACTCACGTTGCAATCAGTGCTGGGAAGCAGAGTGCTACAGGTGATCTCTGCTGTCTGGATCTCACCCAGATAATGTGCTGGAGTAATGTAATAACCTGGAACATGCCACAACCACTTCATTATAAGAGGAGAATACTGTCAGTGGTACATAAACCATTCTCTCTATATATATATATATATATATTGCTAAAACAATAAAAACAAAAAAAATCCAATGTTTATATTCTCTCTGGGTACTTTGTGTCACTATTGTAAGTGACCTGGAAATGATGTTTACCATATTTTTGGATAATTTACACTAAGCTTGGTCAGTAAATCATTTTTAAAGAAGTCACTTATGCTCACCAAGGCTGCGTTTATTTAATTAAAAATACAGTAAAGCAGTAATAGTGTGAAACATGATTACAATTCCAAATGGCTGTTTTCTATTTAAATATATTTTAAAATGTAATTTTAAAATTAACTTTCAGATGAACTTTCAGATAACCTTTATGGTTAACTTTTTAAAGTTCACTTTAAGATGAACTTTCATCAGCCATTACTCCAGTCTTCAGTGTCACATGATCCTTCAGAAATAACTTTAATATGCTGAAGAAACATTTCTTATTATTATCAATGTGGAAAACAATTTTGCTGATTAATTCTTTGTGATTTTTCAAGATTCTTTGATAAACAGAAAGTGCATTTATTTGAAACAGAAAACTTTTGTAACATTATAAATGTCTTTATTACCACTTTTGATCAATTTAACATGCCCTTTCTGAATAAAAGTATTTCTTCCACAAAAAATCTTGCTGACCATGAACTTTTGAAGGGTAGTGTATGTGCTTAATTTTGAAGAGGTATTGGTGCACCTGCTACAGTATTGCTGGTGTGATCTTTTGGTGGTCCATGCTTAGGCCAGGCCTGTTCTCCTTTCTGCAAAATCCAGCCAGCTTTCAAGTCACTCTTCTCCCACAAGCACATGCCATGCTCAAAACTGCAGCGATGGGTAAAACCCTTTACATCTAGGCCAACAAAAAAGCAAGATACAGTACAGTTCCTCATACTATGTAACTGTCCTGCGTAATTCATAGCTGTCCCTTTACAGCTCAAAAATGATGAGGCCCTGACAGAACCGTATTTTTGATTGTTTAAACAGACATCACACTCTGTCCAAATTTTTCAAAGCATTGTATTTTATCCTGGCTCATGAATAACCCACAGTCATACCACAGAGCTCTTCATCCGTGCCATCACCGCAGTCATCGCCGTAGTCACACACTCTGTTCGGCTCCACACACACACATTGTTGGAACATGTGAATATTCCCTCTTGACAAGATTCATGAGGCTCTGAAGAAGAAATAATGGATGATGTACGAATGTCTTGGCCCATTACATGCCATGGTTAAGGTTAAAGTGAGTGGAGTGTTTTCAAAACTGATTTATCAATCAGAATATGTTAATGTGTTTGTAACCTGCCTGGCAGAGAGCCGTTGAAGAAGATGTCATCTATAGCAATGTCCCCGAGCTCACTGTAGGTTCTGGTAGCCTCAAAGAGGAGAGTGAAAACTTGATGTGTGCAACCCACACTCAACTCTGCCCGATGCCACTCATCTCCATGGTTACCAGACATCCACCACAAGGGCATCCTCCTTGGGCCCTCCTGGAGAAACACCTTCAGTTCCCCAATGCCTGGCAAAGACGAGATAATGCAGAAAAATGAACTACAGAATAAATATTTTCGTATTACCAGAAGTACTGTAAAGTCTCATTATTGTACGCATTATTGTCTTACCCTCTCCAAACATGTGGTAGTAGAATTTAAGCAGACACTCATTGCTGGCCTCTTTCATGGCAGGACTCTGTTGAGCAGCATAGCTGTTTTGCTCACCATGACTGGCTTCTTCCGTCATGTACCAGCCTAAAAAGTACACGTTTTTTAATTATATGACACTTATAACATTCTGTTTTTGGATGACATATTATGGGAATTCTGACTTAGTCCCTCAAATCAGTTCATTTCAAAGAACTGGTTATAAAAAATAATTAAATAAAAAATCCGTGTGGCATGCCATATGGTCTAAAATGCTCCAATAAAGCCATATGTGGGTACATACAGTTTTGTTTCTTTTAAGCTGTACTAATAAGGGTATTCATTGTAATTTCATTTATTCCAGTTCAGTTTGTTGCTGTCATGATTCGATATCATTGACTCCATGAATATTTTTATTCAATGCTATTTCGAACCCAGATATAATTTGCACTTACAATACTAAAATTACGTAAGATTTTTTTTGTCTGTTTCATTAAATATTATCATTAACTTTTTATTTTGATGATATATACATATACTTGTTTTTTTTAAATAAAAAGTTAGAGAACCACTGTGTTAAGGTATCACTGTTTCCAGAAAAATATTAAGTGGCAAAACTGTTTTCAACTTTGATAATAATAATAAATATTTTTTGAGCACTAAATTAGCATATTAGAATGAATTCTAAAGGATCACGTGACACTGAAGACTGAAGTAATGGCTGCTGAAAATTCAACTTTGACAACACAGGAAGAAATTAAATTTTTAAAATATTTAAATAGAAAACAGTTACTTAGAATTGTAATATTATTTCATAATATTACTGTTTTTACTGTATTTTTTGATCAAATAAATGCATCGTTGGTGACCATAAGAGACGTCTTTCAAAAAATATATAAAAAACAAATCTTACCTATACCAACATTTTTGAATGGTACATGAAAAAAGTAATAGTTTTATTCCGGGATAGCTGTTGTACCATTCTGGTCCCTCTCCCAAACAAACTGCCCAACACTGATATATTTCCATTCACAGGTGCCTGTCTTGAAGTCACAGCCAACAAACACTCCACCTTCCACACTGATGTCTGAACTATTTTTTCACCAAGTAGAAAGGCAGTTTACCTTTACATGGCCCATTTTTTAGCCTAATCTCATCCACAGCGATGTATCCCTCACTGCCCGTTTGAGCCTCTATATGAATCTGATAATCAAGGTTTACAAATATTACATGGCACGATTGCAAGTGGATATAATATGAAGGCTTTCCAAATAGATGTATTTCACACCTGAAAGGGTTTGGTCTCAGCTATAGTGACAGAGACATTTTTCTAGTTGTTCCCACCAGTGATCTGTGTTTCAAACAACAGTTCTTGCTCTGTTGCACCTGAATCTAATAGCACTCTAAGGATACCAGGGTCACTGGCAATAGAAAAGTGCACAATAAAAACTGCATTAATCACACCTGACAGTCCAGTATGTTCCTGCACACCCTTCTCAGAGAGGGTGTCTTTAGCAGAAGCAAAAAGTTGGGAAAGCAAGAGCAGACCTTCCATTCATTTGGTACCAGAACTCAAAACAGGAGTCACTGGTTGCCTGGATCTTTTCTGAGATCAGCACAGAACTGCTTTTTTGGCCTTGTGTGTTCCTCTGAGATGGACTCAAAAGAAATTTGCCTGAAAGAGAAACAGGAAAGATCAATGATCATCATGTGTTGTGTCTAATGAGCTGTCCTGCTGTCTCATTTGACTTGTGAAAAAATGTTTACAATATCAACAAACATAATAGATCAGGGAGATCACTGTTTTTTTTTTTCCAGTTCTCACCATCTGCAGTGTGAGTAGTGTAATCGACCAAAGGACCTCTGTAGAGACCATCTGCATGAATCCAGTCATATTCATCTATGACACCATTAGCAACATTTAGCCATGTACACTTTCCTGACTCAAAATCACAACTTCCTGTTGGGGAACATGCTCCAGTTTTAACTGAGACATCATCCAGAAGAACAAATGACTCAGAGTTTGCACTGAGCTCTGCTCTGAACGCCACCTGCATGTGAATGCAAAATCATGAATAAATGCAGAAAAAAAGCAGTATACTTCTTTCATAACTGAGAATATTAAAATGCAGGAACTGCATGTGGTAGGCAGTTTTGTTTGTTACTTTGAAAATAATATTTTGAAAAAGTAAGGAGAAGGAGAGACTGAATCAGGTAAAGAAAAATATGAATCTGATAATCAAGGTTTACAAATATTACATGGCACGATTACAAGTGGATATAATATGAAGGCTTTCCAAATAGATGTATTTCACACCTGACATTTTTCTAGAGAATGAATTCTAAAGGATCACGTGACACTGAAGACTGAAGTAATGTCTGCTGAAAATTCAACTTTGACAACACAGGAAGAAATTAAATTTTTAAAATATTTAAATAGAAAACAGTTACTTAGATTGTCATATTATTTCATAATATTACTGTTTTTACTGTATTTTTTGATCAAATA
>NW_015639757.1:328686-334970 GCF_001515625.1 Sinocyclocheilus rhinocerous | reverse complement strand
GATCACGTGACACTGAAGACTGAAGTAATGGCTGCTGAAAATTCAACTTTGACAACACAGGAAGAAATTAAATTTTTAAAATATTTAAATAGAAAACAGTTACTTAGAATTGTAATATTATTTCATAATATTACTGTTTTTATGTGAATGCAAAATCATGAATAAATGCAGAAAGAAAGCAGTATACTTCTTTCATAACTGAGAATATTAAAATGCAGGAACTGCATGTGGTAGGCAGTTTTGTTTGTTACTTTGAAAATAATATTTTGAAAAAGTAAGGAGAAGGAGAGACTGAATCAGGTAAAGATAAAAAAATGTATGACCCTTTATGACCCAGAAATAATTCAGCCAAAAATAAGAACAGAAGAAAGCAGTGATTAATAATTCAGACCAGTTCTGTGAACTGATTCGCTAATTAATTCGATCTGATTCAATGATTAATTCAAAAATTGCTACTTGGCTAGGGTGGATATTAAAATGATCAGTGAAAAGCAACTTAAAGAGATGGTCCATCCAAAATGAAATTCTATCACGATTTACTCAACTTCATGTCATTCCAAACCTGTGTGGAACAGTATTGGTTCCTATTTACTTCCACTGTATTTTTCCCATACAACGGAAGTCAAAGGGAACCACAACTGTTTGGTCACCAACATTCTTCTTCTTTTGCGTTCCACAGAATTAAAAAAAAAAAAATCGGAATGACACGAGGGTGAATAAATGATGACAGAATTTTCATTTCTGGGTGAACTATCCCTTTTAAATTTTTAACACTTTTTCACTCAAAGCTATTGTATGGCTTCAAAATGTCTCCTTTTGTGTTGTGTGTGTTTTCCAGAAGACAAAGTCATACAAGTTTGATAACAATATGAGAATGCTTGTAAAATGAAAATACTGTCATTTTTTACTCAAATACATCTTAGAAAAAGATGAAACTCACTCTGAATTCAGAGGGAGATGACACAGTGACCTCTGCCACCTCCTAACTATCAGAAGATGCTCCAGAAAGAGACCAGAGTGCTGGACCCAGCTCCCCATTCAGAAGAACATGTACTGAGAGTGAATCACCTGAGCCTGCAGACAGCCAATACCTACAAACAGGCTTTATCAAAACATCATACTGAACATTCTGAAACTGACTATCGAGGCTGAGACAGAGCTTAACTACAAATCGGTCCCATCATGGACAGATACAAGATTATTAGTTTAAAGAAACAAGCATACCAGAACTATATGCAGGACTCTGTAGATGGGCTATACTCTGGTGTTAGAAGATTTGAGACCTCTGGTCTCTCAAGTTTGGCTCCAAGCACAGCCATTGAATGGCCTGTCATGTGACATAAATACATGACATGGGTCATTATTTTTATTCAATGCTATTTCGAACCCAGATATAATTTGCACTTACAATACTAAAATTACGTAAGATTTTTTTTGTCTGTTTCATTAAATATTATCATTAACTTTTTATTTTGATGATATATACATATACTTGTTTTTTTTAAATAAAAAGTTAGAGAACCACTGTGTTAAGGTATCACTGTTTCCAGAAAAATATTAAGTGGCAAAACTGTTTTCAACTTTGATAATAATAATAAATATTTTTTGAGCACTAAATTAGCATATTAGAATGAATTCTAAAGGATCACGTGACACTGAAGACTGAAGTAATGGCTGCTGAAAATTCAACTTTGACAACACAGGAAGAAATTAAATTTTTAAAATATTTAAATAGAAAACAGTTACTTAGAATTGTAATATTATTTCATAATATTACTGTTTTTACTGTATTTTTTGATCAAATAAATGCATCGTTGGTGACCATAAGAGACGTCTTTCAAAAAATATATAAAAAACAAATCTTACCTATACCAACATTTTTGAATGGTACATGAAAAAAGTAATAGTTTTATTCCGGGATAGCTGTTGTACCATTCTGGTCCCTCTCCCAAACAAACTGCCCAACACTGATATATTTCCATTCACAGGTGCCTGTCTTGAAGTCACAGCCAACAAACACTCCACCTTCCACACTGATGTCTGAACTATTTTTTCACCAAGTAGAAAGGCAGTTTACCTTTACATGGCCCATTTTTTAGCCTAATCTCATCCACAGCGATGTATCCCTCACTGCCCGTTTGAGCCTCTATATGAATCTGATAATCAAGGTTTACAAATATTACATGGCACGATTACAAAAAACATTTTACAACAAAAACGGTTGTTACTCACCAAGTTCAGTTCTGTATGTATGGTCAGTATGGCCACTGCTGCCATCCACATGGAGCCAGATAGAGCTGTCAGTGACATCGGGCTCAAAGCCACAAAGCGAGGGAGACTCGAATCCACACGGGTCTTTGGGAGAGACATCACACAGGAGGACTTTAATAGCTGAGAATGTCTGATAATTAGATAAGCTGCTTTGAATGCTTTGACTCACTGTGTTCCACACATGCTCCTGCAGTCATTCTGAGGTCATCGATGGCTATGAAGCCGCTGCCTCCTGCTGCTCTGTTCCCTAAGAACTTCACCTGTACAAGGTGATAATCATGCTCGAATTGTTGTTTTGTTGGTAAATATGTACAAATGTGGATTGAGATTAGACAACATGTCAGGAGGCCTCTCTTACTCGATCAACATCTGCAGTACTAATGGAGACGTGTGCGTTCAGCCACTCAGAGGTCTGGGTACCTTTTCTTGTCCATGTGGTGGTTTCCATTGTTTTCTAAAACCAACAATACTAATGTTTTTACATGACAAAAATTACTTTTTGTCTTGTTTTACAGTAAAAATGATCTGAACTTGCTTTGAAACAACTTTAAAAAATAATACTAATAAAAGAAACTAGTTTTATACAGCTAATATAAATACAGCATATTATAATTGAAGTAAAAGTATATTATAATTATATTATAATTAAAGTAAAAAGTGACAGGAAAAACAATTATAATATTACGAAAAGTTTCTATTTCAAACAAATGCTGTCCTTTTGAAATTTCTCTTCATCAAAGAATCCTGAAAAAATGCTATCATGGTTTAAACAAAAATAATAAACAGCACAACATTGCATTGGTAATAATAAGCAATGTTTCCTGAGCACTAAATCAGCATATTAGAATGATCATGTGATACTGAAAACTGGAGTAATGGCTGCTGCCAGTCATGCTTTGCAATGATTTGTATCGTGAAAAGCACTATACAAATAAACATGAATTGAATTGAATTGAAGCTTGTCTACAACAATAAAAACAAAATACACGATGGAAGAAAAATCATGGTGTTTATACTGCCTCAATTAGTCGTAGGAATAGACTAGCCCAATGAATAAACTGAGCTATTAATAAATAATTTAGATCAGCAACTTTTTGACTCTGTTTCTGGTATTTTTGCTGAAATTATGACATGCTTGTTTTCAAACTTTTATTTATGACCAGAAACAACTTTTAATTAACCACTATACTCCAGAGGTTTCAAGAACTGTATGTGCTTCAATAGAAACAACAGTCATTGAGAGGAAATAAAAAGATATTTAATTTCAGTTTAAATCTTGATTGTATGTGTTTTATGTATTTTTTTTTTTAGCATTTTACTTTAGATTAGGGTTCAATTACGTTAATATATTAATTTAAATTTAAATACTTCTAAGTCATCTTGTGGTCGCCTTGGAAGATTGCTGAGGCCCCCTATTGGGCCCCGGCCCCTTAGTTGAGAACCACTGTTTTAGATCATTCCAAAAACCCTCAAATCTCCCTTACAATAATTGGGAACAGCAACAATGACTGGAAATAAACTGTTAACTGCTTTGGGCTTTAAATGATAACTTGTGATCAAACCTCATACCATAAAAAAATATTTCATAATCTGTTACCTAAATGAGCTATTCAAACATAGTAGACAGTTACAATGTTACCTAGTAGCAGTTAAAGTAGCATAAAGTCTTTTTTTTTTTTTGCAGAACAAAATGTGTTTAAAAATCATATCACCGTTATTGAAAAAAATTATATCGCGATACATATTGATATTGAATTATTGTCCAGCCCTAGTTTCTGGTATTTTTGCTGAAATTATGACATGCTTGTTTTCAAACTTTTATTTATGACCAGAAACAACTTTTAATTAACCACTATACTCCAGAGGTTTCGAGAACTGTATGTGCTTCAATAGAAACAACAGTCATTGAGAGGAAATAAAAAGATATTTAATTTCAGTTTAAATCTTGATTGTATGTGTTTTATGTATTTTTTTTTTTAGCATTTTACTTTAGATTAGGGTTCAATTACGTTAATATATTAATTTAAATTTAAATACTTCTAAGTCATCTTGTGGTCGCCTTGGAAGATTGCTGAGGCCCCCTATTGGGCCCCGGCCCCTTAGTTGAGAACCACTGTTTTAGATCATTCCAAAAACCCTCAAATCTCCCTTACAATAATTGGGAACAGCAACAATGACTGGAAATAAACTGTTAACTGCTTTTGGCTTTAAATGATAACTTGTGATCAAACCTCATACCATAAAAAAATATTTCATAATCTGTTACCTAAATGAGCTATTCAAACATAGTAGACAGTTACAATGTCACCTAGTAGCAGTTAAAGCAGCATAAAGTCTTTTTTTTTTTTTGCAGAACACTGTTGTCATTCCATCAAGCAGCTGTTGATTAAAGTCCTAAAACCCTTGTATGTCTAAAACCCACTTAAAACTCTCTACGAAGATGGTCACCACTGCCCCACATATACATGTGGTACCAGAACTCCAAACAGCCTTGAGATTCAGGCTCCATCACCTCACTCTCAAGATGAGCAATCTTATCTGTTCTGGCATTTGTCTCAAAGAACATGTAGTGTCCTGGATAGAAGAGAATGAGTGGATGTCAGAACATAGTAGCAGCCACTTAAAGGAACAGTTAAAGACCATATGATGGTAGCGCTCCAAACTTTACAACACTTTGGCATCTTATACTGTCCTGTGCTGCACATGTGCCCATCGGTGTGATTCAGCATTATCCTGATACATTCAGCATTAAGTAATGTGTTGATATTCACCCATGGCAGTGTTGGTGGTGTGGTCAACCTCAGGAGCAAATGAAGTAGCACTGGTTCAAGAGGTCCAGCTCCAGTCAATACTGGAGACATTGACATAAGTTGAGTGGAAGGAAAAAGTGTGGAAGAAAAAGATGCACAACCAACCGAGAGAACCGCAGCCTTATGAGGATTGTCACACACATGTCCATCTCAAAATCACAAAACCCTGAGGAAAATAATGTGCATTGCTTCATTTAGATGTTATAACATTGTTGTCAGGAGCTTTGTGGGGTGAATAGAAATTAATGAATCACTTCACTGCTACAAGAACTAAAGCAAAAAAATATATATAATAATCTTGTGATTATGAAAGACAAAGACTTACCATGAGGTGGGCAAGGGTCATTGTTAGCGCGTAATGTTTAACAGTCCCACTATTACCGTTTCAAAGCATGGAAACAGCGAAATGCCACACTCAATGCTTTCAAATACAAATATAAATTTACCATTTGACGAATTCTCTCATTGAGTAGAAAACCGCCCAAATGTGGCTGCTTCAGACTTCAGCTAAATGTGTACACCACCAGTCATATTTTGAGTAAAATTATCAACAAAAATGTTTTTCCCGTACTTGTATAAAGAGAAAAGCAATCCAACTTACCGTCTCGCTCGCTTGAAGAAAAATGGCGTCGTCGCTTCCCGAGGCAGCAGTCATTGAAGGGCGGAGTCCAGACAATTCGGCGGGTTTTTTTATTCCGCACTTTTAGTGTAAAAGTGAAATTACACCATATAACAACTGTTATCACTTGGCCATTTGACTTATAGCAGTGTCCAGTGTATCCCATACATTGAGTTATTTGTGGTGGCTCGTCACAATATCAAAACTGACTGCCACAAACTTAAATTTTCCAAAAGGATTCTACTTCGTTGAATAAACTGAGCACTGCACGTTTCAAAATTAAAATGCAGCGCGGGTGTTTTTATATGAATGTATCTTTGAAAAGAACCGACCATCTTCAGAAAAGCTTCGATGTCATTTTAATTGTGTCTTTCCTGTAATGCCTGATAAAATAGCGTTTGTGAGCTACTGGAGCTCAGCGCTTATTTGATTACAGTCCTTACCGGGGAAACCCGCTCCAACAGCGCCTCCTGTTGGCAGAGATTCAATTTGCATTTGCCAGACTGTGGGAAACACTGGTGTCTTCAAACATAAACAAAAAGCATGCTTCAGAACTGTTTTGAGAAGGTGCTTTGAGCCATGTA
>NW_015639757.1:310315-328553 GCF_001515625.1 Sinocyclocheilus rhinocerous | reverse complement strand
AAAGAAAATTGGCCAAAAAAAAATCGGCATCATATATCGGCCATCGGCTGCTCTGATTTCTAAATATCGGCATCGGCATCGGCCAGAGAAAAACCCATATCGGTCGACCTCTAGTGTAGACCACTAAAATTCCCAAATTGTTAGAACAGCACCAACCTCATCACTGCTAAATTCAACACGGCTGTTTTGCCAAAAATAAATAAATAAAATAAAAAACGGTTATTTTCTATAAGGGAATGTAAAGGCAGTTTATAAACTATGAAAGGTAAATATTGTATTGGGTAAGTTGATGTCCTGCTGTGGGACATTATTCTCATTAAAAAAAATTTTTTTTTATAATTATTATTATACATTCAATTTTATGACTATATGAAGAGAAAATATGGAATATTTAAACTTTTAAAAAATTGAACACAAAATTCAATTTGAACAAAAAAGGTGATAGAAAATACGTAAAAACTGTACACGTAATATTCTTCCTTAATCATGCATAACTTACTCCGATTCTGGAATCCAATTCAATTGCTATTCAGAATTTTTATTTCTCTTTTCAAGTGTATTTTTGAAATTTTCATAATAAATTGAGCAACCGTGTGGTTACACTATCTGTACACACTATCCAGTCGACATTGTGCAATGCACTTAACCATCACACACAAGACCATCAATGCCAGTAGTCAGGCAGGTTCCCCACTTCTCTTACTCACTGTGACTAAGTGTCCCTCCCCATCCTGCAAACTCAGCACAGAGGACATAAAAACAGATGTGTTTGGAATCACTGTGGAAAGCGAGAGACGGAAATGAATGATTATGAAACACCAGACAAAAAAGGAAGTGAAACTTGCTTTCCTCCATCAACCTTCCTTATACTTCATGAGTCAATTCCACACATCCAAACACATGGAACCACATAGGCTGACTATCAGTTTGACCAGTGAGATGACTAGAAAAAACTGCAAAGATAGCAAAAAAAAAAAAGACAGAACTGTTACTTAGAAAACCATTTCAAAGACGTACAACACTTGCATAGACAAAATACTTAATATTTGTATAAATAAAACCCTACATATTCTTAAACACAAAAATGAAACCTAGGTAGGCTACTATGAGTTTTTAGGACTTTACTGGACTGACAATTAGCTATTTATATTTTTTTGTATTCATATTTTATAACTCCTTGCATATAAGAGTTCATATTTTCTGTATTTTCTCTTGCCATGAAGATTGGAGTTGTTGCTGGGCTTTGGGATGTGCTCAGCTTCTCAAATAAGGAAAAATACATCTACAAGCAGAGAGTTGATGAAGTAGAACTCCAGCCCCCGCTACCACAACACCTGCTCTCAAGAATGTATGTACACCACTTGCATCCAGGAACTTTTGTGTGAAGGTAAAATTATGGCAATGACCATGATGATATTCCTTATGATCTTCATTATATATTCATTCGTTATCAAAGCACATTTGAACTGCGATTATTTAGGCAATAACACTTGCAATCACGCTGTGCAATCCACGAGGCCCCAGATAATCACAACCATGATAATAGTATAGTCTGTACAATAACAAGATTGTGAGTGCGATTTTGTTTTTTAAACATTTGAGCAATTTACGTATCAAACCAAATCCGACCAGTTGTGCATTTCGAGAATCCACGTCATCATGGAGCGAGAGAAAACAAACAAAAAAAAGGCTTTTGAAACTCGTTCAATTGCTGCAGACAACATGCACTTCCGTTAGCGAAAAAGAAATCCCGAGTTTTGAATGTGAGGTTACAGTCTAATAATAAATAAATAAATACGCGTAAGATACTGATAAACAACGCCACAAACAAATACACATGGCGACAAGTGCCATCCGATCACGACCAAATGACTCTTATGAGTTGGCTCATTTAATGAATCGTTCAAAAAGATTACTTTTTTGTTACAGAAGTTACTGTTTTGAATCAGACGATACTTCATTCAGTCCGTTATAGGGTAGTCATACTTTCATCAGAAATGCCAGTAAGTCTCCAGGATGCATAGCCTACTGTAAATGGTATTACTGCATGTGATACATTACTATCAGTTATTGTTACACATTTCTTGCGGTTCTACTCTCAGAATTGACGGCAATCATATTTTGGTTTGCATTGAGACACAGTTCTCAAGTTCACACAGGCGATACACTGATGAGCATCATGAGTAAACAGAATTATAATGTCCTCTGCCAGAACAGAGACGAAAACCCCATGTAGTCAGGAGACATGAGAAAAAAAATCTAAATTTGGAAAGTGTGTTTGTGCCATATTTCTTTTAAAAAAATACCATGTGATTTAATATTTTACAATAAAATGCAAAAAAAATCTTTAATACATTTTAAGTATAGCTTAAGTGTCCATATTTCTCACAATGTTTTCTTCTGTAAATTAATATCTTTGTGTCAGATCTTTCTGTGTATGTAGCAGATGTGGGGCTGTTGAGGGAACTGTTTTTTCTGCCAGTTTATAAAGCATGGGATTTGGGAGGCACCATTTCAGGAGGGCCTGTGGCTCTCCGATGGGCCAGCAGTTAATCAGTGATGTGTTGTTCCTATAGGCATCTGGCAACTGGTTCTCATGAGGCAGAAAGATAGTGACGTCATAACAATGGGTAAGTATAAATGTATGCAAAATGAACTAAAATACAAAAGGGTGATTGGAGGCAAATCTGTGAAAAATGATTTGTAATTATTTAATTATTTATCATTTAATTATTGAATAAACGTATTGATATAATTTTATATTTCTAAATAGAATTATTATTTATAAAGTAACAGGTGCGGGTCACAGACAGTACAGTAATAGTTTTAACAGTATCTAACAGTATTAGGGCTGGCATGACCTTAACATATTTTCTTATGTGTTAAATTGCTGTCACCACAAGTTTTTACACAGGATGTCCAGGAACATGAGTACAAGGCATAACAGGAAATTGCATTCAGATCATAAATTTTAAGTGTAATTCAGTTTTGTTGTACAGCTATTGTTGTGTATGCTGACAGGGCAGAACCATTGCTGGGAAGAGGGAATGTCTCAGTGATTTAGGAGGTGACAGTGACTATAGGACAGGTTTGACTTCTTCCGGATGGTCTGGCATGAACAAACATCGTGTAGTACCAAAATGATCTGTGTTACTCAAATACCCAAACCAAAACACTTATTCACACCAAAATTCACAAAACAAGCTGACTAAGACCATATTTTCGATAATTGAGAAGACACCTCATTCTTTCCAAAGGAGCCGTGTGACGTTAGTGTTTCAACAGTTTTGAAGAAAAAGACATGTGACAGGATGTGCTTCTGATTGGAGCAATCGAACCAGTTTAAAGGGCAGGTCTGCATGAGCGAATGTGAGACTGCAGAATCTCAGCCAAAGACAGAGGATGACACTGGAATGAACCTAGGAGCAGCGCAAAATATATTTTGGATCAAGATGAAAATAATAGTAACAGTAGTTATATTACTCATATTACATCTATCAAACTGCTTTGCACAGTCAGGTATGTCTTTTTTTTCTTTAATCAAACTGAAAAAATGAATGACAATAATAATCATACTTTTTGTTGTAGCAAATAGTATTATTTATTGTGAAAAAAAGAATTATGATATAGTACATTGTATCTGTGTGTAAATAACTGAATGCTGCATCATCTCACCAAATTTTTGTGCAGGAGGAAACTTTCTAATATATAATGTGGATTATAACAAATGCATGACCAGCTCCCTGGAACGGCTTGCCAACTGTGACCCATACAGTAACTCACAACAGTTTCGCTGGACTTCAAAGAATCGCATTTTGAACACGTTCACAAAGAAATGCCTTGGAGTAGGAAGTAAAACAGTGGGCAAAAAACTGCAGTGGCTGATTTGTGAAGATGACAATGTTCTGCAGAAGTGGGAATGCCACAGTGATACATTGCTTGTCCTAAAGAACGAGTCTCTGTATCTGGCTGTTAATGATAATGGTGTGCCAGTGATCTCAAAAGACACTGGAACGAAGAGCAAATGGACAATTCAAGGAAAATTAAACAGCATTTGCTCCAAGCCTTATGAAGGTATGTGTCTATTGAACTTATTGTCAAAGTGACAATGCAGGGTTTTTTTTTCTCATTCTATGAAAATGTCTGTTATTCAATCAGGAAGTAAAAAACAACAGTTATTTCACTGCATAATGGTGAAACAAAACATTGATTCCAAACCGTTTTTGTCCTCATTAGTAAGTCTCTAGAATATGCTTACCCTAACTAATATTATGCTCATTAATTTTATTCAAATGCCCATTATAATGAATTTTAAACAATTATAAATCCAAACTCTGGGTGAAGTCTCAAGTTGCTTCTCCCTTTAATGAGACGGCTAAGCTTGTTTGTCTTTCACAAGTTTTTCAACAGATCAGTGGCCATTGCGTAAACAGCTTAGACTAGTCTTACAAGTTAGTCATCTGTTTTTTTTTCTTCAAGACTGGTCATAAATTTTTTTCCAAGTCGGTTGCATAAAAACATAGATTTGAATCTGAATAGTTAGACCGATTATTCCTTGGCTTAGGAAGTCTGAATAGTGGTTATGTTTATGTGTAACTGGCCCCTGGATGCAATCACAAAAAAAAGACCTAACACTGATTTAATTGATTAAAAATCAGTTCATCAGTTCTGTTTTACAGGCTTTAAAAAACAAAATCAAATCATGCCCAAGCACCCTTGAAACCTGTGTACAGTAGCTGCAGGTGTACTGCTACACGTCTCTTTAAAATAGTTTATTCTGGTTAATCAATTGCTGCATCCATATTTGGATATTTCCTAATATTTGCAAATCCCTTTCTCACAGTGTCAGGTAGCCAGGAACTGGTTTGTTGTTATATACTACCCTTGAAACCAACGCAACTGATTTATTATATCAATTTTTGCATAGAAAGTGATTTCCAACACCTGTACTATTTAATATTTAACTGGATGATTAAATTAATATTTTATAATTTTATTGCAAATGTAAATGTGTATTTAATTTTATTACAAATGTAATGCTTTTGTGCATAATCTGATAATTTCACAAGCACTATAAATGATGGTTCAAATAACTGATCTACAAACTCTACATCTTAATTTACAGAATTGTATACCATTGATGGAAATGCATTTGGGCGCCCATGTCAGTTTCCTTTTCTTTATGAGAAAAAATGGTATGCAGATTGTACCAAAACTGATGAACACAATCAACGTCTATGGTGTTCTGTTGAGACAGACTACAGTGTTAATCAGCTGTGGGGCTACTGCCCAACACGTGACAGTAGGTTTTTTTCTCGTTCACTTTATATTTCAAATGTTGCCTGCATGATAAATATTAAATCTTTGAGACTGCAATTGTTAATTGTCCATCAATGAAGGCTAAACTAATAACATATATTCCAACAATGAAACATTGGCTTGCACATATTGATGAGTAGTGATGATTTGCAGATGCATTCTGGGCCAAACATCCTCTGACAAACGTCTATTACCAAGTGAATAGTAGGTCAGCCCTGACATGGTACCAGGCTAGAAAGAGCTGCCAGCAGCAAGGTGGAGAGCTGCTGAGTGTCTCTGAACCTCACGAACACACCTTTGTAGCAGGTACAGTCCCATCAAAGAGATTCTCTGAATGAAACTGTTCATCATTACATGCACTAATGTAATATTGATAGATGTCTAGAAATATCCAAAGAATAAAACATTAAGAAAACTGTCTTATCTAGGAATTGTTCAGACGACTCAAAGTGCACTATGGACAGGACTGAATAAATTAGATGTAACCAGTGGATGGCAATGGAGCAATGGACAGCCGTTACGTTATCTGAAATGGCTCAGTGGTAAGACCATCTTTCAGTCAAAGGATTCAGTCTCATTGAATTAATGTAGCTCAACTGGAAGAGCACAATACAACAACACTAGTTTGATTCCCAGGGAGCAAACAAACAGATAAAAAGAAATATGTACTTCAATAAATGTAAATGCAGCATGAATTGAGAGACCTTCATTTTGCCTTTATTCACCATATCCTAGATGCTGTGGCCTGTATTGAATAGCTAAATGAACAAACAAAATCAACATTCACTAGCTACTTGACTGAAATGATAATTTCTCTCTTTGTTGAAGGATACCCAACCACACAACCAGGCTACAGTTGTGGAGTCCTGAAAAATGCTTTTGGTTCTGAATGGTCAAATGAACCTTGTTCTGAAAAACATGGATATATCTGCCAAAGAGGCCATTCTGTTCCTACTCTTCCACCAGGTAGGCTTCCCAGTCACTCTTTCTTTCGTATAGCAGCGGTTCTCAAACTGTGGGACTGGAATTAGTGAGTCAAGCGTTGTCCGAAAAAAAAAGAAAGAAAAACCTATAGCGTTATTTGAGTCAGATCTTTTAATGATTCAGTCTTGAATCAGTCTATATGAGTTGTTCTTATACATTTGACTCACTTATTGAACTGCATGTCAGTGCATTATTAACCTACTTCAATATGGGCTATAATAATTTGTTTAGGAATATATATATATATATATATTTTTTTTTTTTATGCTTTTATGTCTCATATTACACTCTAAAATGTATGGTCTTAAGTTTGATTACACCTCTTGAGGTGGGTACTAGCACCAAAAAGTTTAGGAACCTCTACCACACTGTATATGGTGTTGGTAATGTGTTATCCTTGTCTTTTTGGACAGTGGTGGACACTGGCTTTTGCCATAGCCCCTGGATTCCATATTCAAGCAACTGTTATCTCCTTCATCGCACCAAGCAAACATGGCTGGAGGCGCGAGACTCCTGTCTGCGGGAAGGAGGAGACCTGCTGAGTATTCTTAGCAAAGAAGAGCAAAGCTTTGTCATCACACAGCTTGGATACTGTACGTTTTGATGATCAGAATACATTTTTAACAGTGCTGTTGCAAGAAAAGGTATGGAATTCACCCCTATATGAGGTTGTTAGTCGATCATCTACATCTCTGTTTTCAGTGAAAACAGACGAGCTGTGGATTGGTTTCAATGACCGTAAAACACAGATGCTGTTTGAGTGGAGTGACCAATCTAGCATTCCCTTTGCCTCATGGGAGGTGAGTGAGCCGAGTCACAGTGCTGTCCATGCAGAGGACTGCGTGTTGATGAGAGGAGAGGTAAGAACTTTGTATGTAAGAAGTAAGAAGCGTTTACTAAAAACGTTTTGCACATTATTTGAGAAGTAATCTTAAATTCTAGTTGTCTTCCTCATAGCATTATTAATGACTGTTTCACATTTAGGAGGGAAAGTGGGCTGATGATATTTGTGAAAATAAGTATGGATTCATCTGTAAGAAGGTGGCCAGCTCTAAAGCCTCGAATAATGATACAGTTGTAACAAGCCCGGGATGCAAAACAGTACGTATTTGTGTGATTAGAAAAAGACCTAATGTCTTGTACTTATTGTTCTTGGTCATCAGGTGGTGAAATGTATTTACTGACAGCTCTCTTATTTTTTGAAAAGGGTTGGACCAGGTATGGGTACTACTGCTACAGGGCAGGATCCGAGACTAAGACCTTTGAAGAAGCAAAACAGATGTGTGAAAAAGCTGATTCTCAACTGGTAGATATTTCATCCAGGTCAGATCACTTCTTCAGTTACATGCTTTCTGTCCTTTCTAGCCAACATCTGACACTGAACTCCTACTAACCTTAAAGCAATTGAAATAAAACTTTTCAAAATGTATATGTAAAATATTTTATATTTAAAAGGTATGAACAGCTTTCAGTGTTATTTTCTGCCTTTCAAAAGGCTTAATCTGTTTGTTTTCCCCCATTAGAGTAGAAAATGCATTCCTCGTTAGTGTAGTTGGAGCGCGACCAGAGAAGTACTTCTGGATTGGGTTGTCTAATCAGAAGGATCTGCACACTTTTGAATGGACCAACACTAAGCAAGTCTCATTTACTCATTTCAACGCTGGGATGCCAGGTACTGTACTCAATGTCAATTAAATTATTATGTTTCTGACTTTTCATAATTACAGTACTACATTTTAAAGTGTCTTTTTCTTAAAAAAAAAAAAAAAATTCAGGAAGAAAACAAGGCTGTGTTGCCATGACGACTGGAATTGTTGCTGGGCTTTGGGATGTGATCAGCTGCTCAAATAAGGAAAAATACATCTGCAAGCAGAAAGCTGATGGACTAGTTACAACTTCGGCCCCACCAACCACACCTGCTTTAAGCTGTCCCGGAGACTGGATGCAACTTGTGTCTAAAGAGTTTTGTGTCAAGGTAAAATGGGCTTTTAAAGCTATTTTCATGTTGAGTTTTGGGTAAATTTGTTATTTAAAACAAAATAAAAGAGATTGTAGAACGTCTCCTAACACATTACACTGTCTCTTTCTGGCAGTATTTTAATGTACCTATGAGCCAAATGAAGACTTGGGATGAAGCTCTTGACTTCTGCCGAGAGCTTGGCGGTGATCTCCTGAGCATCCATCATGAGGCTGATATTCCTTGGAAACAAGGAGGGTAATATCTATCATTCCTTTTGCATAATGACAGCTGATGAATGTCCAGCTAATGGACAAACATGTTTCACTGGTATGACAATACCACATGATCAATAACAGACTCTATTTCATGTGTTTCAGTCACATGACTCTTCAGCCATCTGACCATCATAATCCACAATAATTACCCACAATTAAGCCACAATCCATATCCATACATTTGCATATACATGTCAATGAATGCTATATTTGGCTGAGTCTCAGTGTTCTTGTGTTTTTGTATTCCTTGATAAACTGTGATAAATATGGTGGATGAGCAAAAAAGTCACATGACTGAAAAAGATGAATGCATAAATTAATGATTAAAAAAGAAAGAAAGAAAGATAGAAAGAAACTATGTGGTTTTGCTTGTAGAGTGTATCCAGCATGGATTGGTTACAGAATGTACGATCCCTCTGTGGGTTTTGTTTGGAGTGATGGTTCTTCGGTGAGTTCACAAAGAGTTTGTTAAAAGAAAATAAATACTAAATAGAATTCACATTGGATGTCATTTAGGTTTTTCAAAATCTACTCTATTTTAGTCATCCTATCAAAGCTGGGCTAGTGATGAACCAAACAATTTGAACAACATTGAAAATTGCGTTGAAATGAGAATTTCAATTTGGGACAATGATGGAGGGTGGAATGACGTAAACTGTCAAGACAGAAAGGACTGGTACTGTCAAATCCGAAAAGGTACATTTCAATCTGGCAAACGTCTAATTCTACCATCACTGGTTCAAAAGGAAAGTACTATTTTTCATTTTTAATTGAACACATGACAGCTAACTGCTTTGCTTTGTCTTTAGGAAAGATACCAAATGAATTAAATATTACAGATCCAGGTAAGTCTTATAATTGCACAAACACATTTTTTTGTCACTAAAGGGGTAAAAGAGGAACTCGAATTCAAACATTTATTTCTTTTTATTTAAGTTTATAATGAAACAGAGGATGGCTGGATTCAATTCCAAGGTAGCCAGTACTATGTGTCTCAGTACTCATCACTTTCTATGCACGACGCTCGGACATTCTGTAAGAAATCACATGGCGATCTTGTGGTTATCAGTGATGAGGATGAGCGGGTGTTCATTTGGCATCAGGTACGAGGGCTGAGTTACATTTTCTAGCAGCATATTTGTGGTCCATATATCACACAAAATGCATCTTTGCATCATTTGTTATTTTGAATATGTTTTATATTGCATTTAATTTGCTGACTCAGTGTAGTGCTTTTTTCTGTGTGCTGCAGGCTAAGGATTCGCACAATGATTTTATCATTGGTTTGACAGTTGATCTGGATGGGACTTACCAGTAAGTTTAAAGAATGCAAGCAGCATTCTATGTTCCCTTACAAAAGGACAAATAAACAAATACATTTTTTTTAATCTATAAAGGTGGATGGATGGGTCCCCTGTAGTATTTCAAGCTTGGGAAGCAAATCAGCCTGCTTTTAAAAACAGTGAGGAAAGATGTGTGAAGATAACCACATCTCAAGGTACATCATATCTTCTGATCTGTGAATATGGTGGATACTGTATAATTAGTGGAATGTGTTATTGACCACTGATAAATTTGGTGCAGAAAAGGTTTCTAATGTGTGATCAAATCACTGTTGATACATTTGATTAATTACATTAAACAAAAAGCATTTTGATTGTTACAGGACTCTGGGAAACTATTAACTGTGGTGATGAATATAATTTTGTTTGTAAGCGAAGTCAGTCACCTCCAGTGAACACCACAGTGGCCCCTACACAACAGCCAAAAGGAGGCTGTGCTCCTGAGTGGAAAAGCTTCAAAGGAAAAGTAATTATATTCTAAAATTATTAAAAATATATATATAATAATATAATAAATATTATAATTATAATAATGTGTTATAATTATACCTTCAAGTTTTACATGTAGACATTTTTAGTGTTTATGTAGTTTTTGTCATTGTGATTAAACAGTTCTGCATCAGATTGTTCTATAGCTCAATGAAATTAACATGTTTCACAGCAGAATCAGATCTCACTGAATAAAGCTGCGCTTATTACAAAAAATTTTAGTTGCATTGCTGTAATAGATTTTCCAATGCAACATTTGTGAAATTGTGTCATGATCTATATTTATGACAATTCATTTTTAGAAGAAAATAAATAATGGTCATTTATATAACACATTATAGTGCTACAACATGAAGGAAGACATGAAAACATGGACAGAAGCGAGAGGATACTGCAGAGAGCTTGGTGGAGATCTGGCATCTATTATAAGTAGACAACAACAAGGTAAAAGCTTTGTGATATTTCAATTAATGAATTAGACAAGAGATTTCAGCACTGCTCAAAATTAAAATAGATTAAAATGTGACATTATTCTAGAACTGCTGTATCGTGATTAGAAAGATTTTTTATGTATTGTTGTTATTATTATTATTATTATTTTTAGCTATGCACTTTGACTTGATCATTATCAGACACTGTATGTTTTATTTATTACATCACATTTGCTGCAGCCTTTTTAAGCACAATGATTAGAGAGAAAACCACAGACTTATGGATTGGATTCAGCAATTTGGCAAGCATGAGGTTCAAGTGGACAGATGGGAGTAAAGTTACATTCACCGAGTGGGCCAAAGGAGAACCTCAAACCTATGTATGGGCATTTATAAGTGTTTAAAACATTTTAAAACATTTGCAGCTTAATAAATTCCACGTTTAACCTGAAGATGTTTTGGTATGACTATGGACTGTTTATATATTATATAAATTTCTTTTAATTTTTTTCCACTCAGTGGCATTCATACTATTGGACAAAATATCACTATTCGGATGAACAGGTATACCCTAATAAGTGGAGATTATAACGGAATAGTATTGTTTTTATTGATAAAAGTAGTGGCTTTAATAGATGTTTCTTTTTCAAGCAGGAATGTGTTTTTATGGGCAAGGGTTCAAGCTCTGACTTTGGCAAGTGGGTGGCAACTGACTGTAATTCTACTCACGGTTTTATCTGCAGTCGCGATGTTGGTGAGTTTAGCTGAACACAGTGGACTTGCAGAGAAATTGTTGATATTTTGCAGGCTTATACCATTCTTCATATTTCGATTCCATTGTGTCACTTTTCACATGTTCAGATCCTGGTATTGCCCCAGTGCCAACTGGAGTTCCTAAAACCTTTGTCAAGCTTGGAAATTCATCTTTCAAAGTGATTCAAGAGAACCTAACGTGGAGTGACGCAAACCGTCGCTGTGAGGCAGAGGGGGCTCATCTGGCCAGCATTCGGGATTTGATAACACAAGCTTACCTTGAGTTGCAGGTCTATAGGGCCAAACAGCCCATGTGGATCGGTCTCAGCAGTACACAGGTACTGCACCGGAGTGAGAAACGGAAAGTCATGGCATTGCAATTAATAGGAATATTCAGTCATCCTTATGAGTTTCTTTGTTCTGTGGAACACAAAAGGAGATGTTTGGGAGAATGTACAGGCTGCTCATTGCCATACAATGAAAGTGAATGATTACTAGGGCAGTCAAAATCCAAAAAAGGACATATCTTAAAAGTGCCATAGAGATGCTCAAGAAAGTCATTTTACGTTGAGCATTATGTGGAAACAAATGTAATGGCGTGGTTTTCTAAATTAGTCTTTTGAAAACGAACTCTATAAATCCTACTTTTCTGTGTGTTTGATGATGACTCCACATAATCTACAAATTGTATATTTGTATTCAACAGACAAAAGGATATTTTCTATGGGCAAATAACTGGCCAATGAATATGGAGAAATGGGCACCTTCTGAACCACGGCCCAACCGTCCTTGTGCATACATGGACATAGATGGAGAATGGAAAACAACTCTCTGCAATCAAACCTACTACAGTGTCTGTGAGCAAACAACAGGTGAGATACAAGTGTGTGTGTGTGTGTGTGTGTGTGTGTGTGTGTGTATATCTCAAAATACAGCAAATAATTATGGATACTGTATCGAATTGTTCAGATTTTTAGAATGCATTAGAAAGGTTATTTTCCATCAACTCCTGTACACAAAGCTTTCCGTATACATGACACCCACCAGGAAGTCAAAACAGTATTTAAGTATTTTCAAATAGCAATATTTAAATATTTTCAAATATTCCATTTTTTTTAATATTGCCAGTAAGTTTTATTTTCCTCCACCAAATAAAATAGTTCCAAACTAAGCCATAGTCATACTGTCGGTCATGCATCTCAGTGTTATGAACAAATTGGTTGAGTGAATGATTCTGTTACTCACCGGTCACTTGTATTGTTTCTAAATGAATAAGTGTTTTTGATTGAACTGGCTGAATCATTGAGTCCATATCTTAATTATAAAGACTTTTTGCCACCTACTGGCATACAAATGTAATCCACAGAAAGAGTCAGTAAAAATGCAGTCTATCTTTTACATGCAAACAGTGTTGCGATACAAACAGGTAAAAGCCTCGGTACTCAGTTCTTGATGCAACACACATCCAATCATATTCCACACTGAATGGATAATACTTCTTGTATCAGCTTGGTAAACACTATTTCCATGCGACGTTCTCCACAGACATTCCCCCGGCAATTCCAGCACAGCATCCTGGGCACTGCCCACAAGAAGATGATGACAGTCCAGTGAGGTGGATACCTTTCAAAGACAGCTGCTATGCTTTTGTGATGGACCAGAAATCATGGAGCAGAGCAGCTAGACTCTGTATGACATGGGGTAAGGATCTAAAATTGATTTAAAAAGCTGTTTACTTAATTACACGACAGGTGCAAAGAACAAAAGAGTAACAACGTTTGCATTTTGGTTTTCAGGAGCATCTCTTGTCAGCATTAGGGATATAGAGGAACAGAAGTTTATAGAGAACAACCTCATGCTCATTGAAAGTTACAAAGACTTTTGGATTGGACTTTTCCACACCCAGAAAGGTAATGCGCCAAATATACATTCACATACAGGAACCTCTTCTGTTCAACACTTTTCCAGTGTCCCCGAGTTTTCACATTATTAGTGGTTGAACTCATGGGCCTTAAGGGGTTGGGTACATATGATCTCACCCTGGGTTATCTAACTACACAGGACACTGGTTATGGTCAGACAATACCGTGGTGGATTACACTAACTGGGCAACTGTGAATGATTATGAAGATGACGATCAAGAGCATTCTTGGAATCCTGACTGTGCATTAATCTCTTCCAAAACTAAAAAATGGAAAAAACAACATTGTGATTACTCTGCCTTATCATTTATCTGCAAAACCGCCAAAGGTACGTATTGTTGTCAGAGAAACACAGGATTATGTCTTATTAACTAATATGCTGGTTTCAAACACCTAATTCAAACCTGTCTTGTGAATTCAGTCTTGTTAGGTGACACAATAAAACCAGTTTGTTTCAGTATTTTACTGTTTAAATCTTCCTGAAAATTCATTATATATCCTATCAATTTTTAAATACAAGTATGTTGTGGAAGATGTCATTTTTCCTTTTATTTTAGACATTAGACATTCGTATTTCATAAAAATATTTTCTTCTCAAAAGACGGTAGGTCCACATATTGTGAGAATTTACCCTATATTTAGAAATGGATTTTGGGAAGAAAAAAATAAAAATAAAAAAATAAAAAAATAAATATATATATATATATATATAGAGAGAGAGAGAGAGAGAGAGAGAGAGAGAGGGATTTGTGACATGATCGATAAGATATGCTTAAAATGAATGTTTAAAGAAAAGGGGAAATAAAACACCAACATTTAACATTTATCAATCTATTTATCTATAACATTTTATAGACAGATGTTACATTCTTTGTTTTGAAAAATACCTGATTTTTTTTCCTGCAGTAATAAGTCCAACCACTAAGGCCCCACAAGAAGGTAATATTATGTCTTATCCTTAATGCCTTTAGTTTTTTTTTTTGTCAAGAAATATTCAAAAATCGAATTTTATGTCAAGAAAACAGCAACCGCTCTACTTTCAAATGGACTTATACAGTTTGATATAATGTGTATATCACAGTTTGACACTAGATAGTTTCTCTTATTATTTTTACCTCTTATTTCTTCACAGGTCCTGAGCCTCACAAGGTCAATACGGGTTTGGCTGTGTTCTTGAGTATTGCAGTGATCAGCATATTGGGAGCTCTGGCTTTCATGTACTACAGAAGTTCAAAAAGACAGTTATTGCCTACATTTGAAAATCCCATGTATAATAACAGAGATGCTGCTTATTCAGATAGTAAAGATAACAAAACATTGATTGGCAACATTGAGATCGCTGAATAGAACTGTGTTTTATAATGTCCCATTACTTGTATGTAAGAGACGGTCAGCCGATTATTATCATGAAATAAAAAACAATGACAGGGCTCATCAGGTTTATTTTGCGATAATGGCTGTATGTTATTCTGTTTACTACATGGCTACTCACCAAATAACTATTAATTTGGGTAGAAAATATTTTATGTTAGAAGAAATGTAGCAATGTTGAAACCAGTTGTCAATTACACAGTTCAGCACTCATTATGCCAAAAATGTGCGCCGCTTCAGAATGGTGCAAATGACCAGTCAGAATCAAATATTCCAAAGAATCATCTGGAATCAGTGGGTTTAATATGGCATTGCCACTTTTTTTGGAAGGGGTTTTCAGACTGTCTTTGAGTTTTTTAAGTTTTTGAATAAGCTGAATAAGAATTGGCTCTAAATAAATAGTTACACTTTGATATATCTGTTTTTGAGCAAACCACCAATTACACACCAACTGTGCAGTGCAGTTTAAGCATGGAAAAATTGTCATTTTTTGGAGTGCAGTGCCAAAAAATAGGATAAGATGACGTGTAAAGGTTAGCTGACATAGCAGCATTTGGAGTATGAGGACAGTGTTGGAACCAAATTTAGCTTTTCCATTTTTAGTTTCAGAAAATGTTATGCTCTCTTTGAATTCAGTGGCAATTTCAACCATTAGGAAATTGTAGTTTTTCCTGAAACACATTCAAATATAGAAGTGTTAAATTCACTTTTTTCCAGAACTGTACTTATTTTATATTTATACTGAATCTGTGCTCAAAAAAATCCTTCATAATATTGGTAACACTTTACAGTATGGTTCGTATTAGTCAACATTAATGCAGTAACTAACAGTAAGCAATACATTTCTTTCAGTATTTATTATTAATATTCATTCATTTTAGGTAATAAAAATACAATTGTTAATTGTTAGTTCATGTTAGCTCAGCCATTAAATAATATTAACAGATAAAACTTTTACATTATTAAAATTAAAAGTTGAAATGAACATGCTTTAGAAGTATTTTTCATTGTTAATGTTAACTAATGTTAACAAATTGAACCTTACTGTAAAGTGTTACTATAATACACAATGAGGTGAATGAACAATGAGAGCCACATCTGGGAAAACAATGCATGAAAACATCAAAAGGTCAATCTGACGTGCGCATTATTTGTTTAGGAGAACATTTCAAAGACAATATACAGTCAGACCAACTGAATACAGAAGGACATCTCTATTACAGTGCAGCAGTATCTGTACTCAGTTTTATCAATCCAGTATCTACAAAGGCATTTATGAGGTATATACAAATGCATAGAAACAATTTTCAAGCTATAGTGTTGTCACAAACTAATGCATAGAGTACTCAGGAAACATCAGGTGTAAATAAACATCGTGATTCCAGATGCATTAAGAATATGAACAGATTTGAGTGCTTTTAATTTCATTGCCATCTTCCTCTTTTCATTTGTAACAAAACTGGAAACAAATCTTTTACCATGCTGTTGTAATAAAATAGGTATTTTCTGAATCATTGTACTTATTTCTCTCAGGACATTTGTGTGTGCCTTTTTACTTTATGAAGATGAAAGTAACGATTAAGGAAAAAAATGATCAATTCGATATACATACTGTATATATTTAAACAAACCTTTTGAAAAAACATAATTACATGCAGCTGGTTGGCTAAAACTGATCACATTGTATATATTATAAATATGGAACAGAATGAAACTGTTCATAAACATTAAAAATTGTTCAGTTGAAATAATTTTGCGAGCAAACAACACATAGTATGGCTCCAGAGTTGATTTTACATGACTATGTTATCAAGCTAAGCTCTTTGTATTGAAACAAATGATCCTTCGTATGAAATTCATTGAATAAAATTTTAAATGATTTTTGTGACTACAAAACCAGGCCACAAACTAAACACTGAACTATGTATACATTAAAGCTAACATGAAATTGAAGTATGTAAATAAAAATTGTTTTTCATCTCACTGAATATTCTGTCCCTCTGAAATGTGTCAAATTATAGAAAATAGGCTGCAAACAGTAATTCATGCTGACTTAAAACCGAAGTTTGTAATTGCTCTTAGTAGTGTGGAATTATAAAACAATGACTTTTTCAGAAAAGGTGTCTTAAACACTCCCCCTATCTGCCATTGGCCAGACAAATATATAGTCATGCCTCCAAACCTATGTCATTGGTTGAGCCACGGTTGCTGTCAGGCTGGTTGAGCTGGTGTGTGTTGTGCCACAGAGCTACAATGTTTATACTTTTCAGTTAAATCAACCAACAAACTTCTTGTCCCTGTGTTTTAAACTAGCATAAGAGAAAATATTTTACATCCAAAATATCCACCTTATTTTTTAACATTTTCCTGTGAATGTGCGAGACTTTCGATTCATTAGGCAAGATAGGTAAGTAACAAACTAAAAAAGTGTAGCAAAATTATTTAAAACTAAAATTTCCTTGTGCTACGAATCAGTGCATTTATGATTATGTTAATTAAAATAATATGATAACAAATACCAGTTTGCAATATTAAGCAGCATAACAAATTGTTTTTGAACAGCTAAAATAACGGGAAGCAAATGACATTGGAAGCCTTGCACATTTCAATTGCAAATGGAAGCAGCATTCCTGTTAAAAATAAGGTGGACAAATTTTTTATTAAAAAATGACTAGACTAGACTGTCATTGTTTGTAAAAAAAAAAAGACCTTCCAATCCTTGAGGTGAAAAGCCCAAGACAACCACCAAAGGGTTCTTTAGTGTGCCTAAATTTCATGCAGCCAATAGCAGCACAATGTGAATGCACAATTAAAGGTGACATATCATGAAAATCTGACTTTTTCCGGTTTTAAGTGCATCACCGGTGCATCTACCAACCCAGGAAACGTGAAAAAGATTAACCCAGTATCTTTGTGTTGGTAAGCCTTTTTCTGCAAGCGTCTGAAAAAACGAGCGCGTCAGATTTCTCTCCCTTTGTGATGTGACAAAGGGATCTTATTATAATATCACCGCCTCTTTATCTGCACGTTTCCACTCACGGCGCCGCCATTCTTGTTTTCGCAGGCGACAACGGTGTACCAGTTCTAGCACCATGGCAAAAGTTCGAGCAAAGCATGTTAACTGTTCTATCGATAGCTGCACAGATGAGCACAGAACACTATTTAGAGTTCCAGCCTCAGAGGAGACAAGAGAGCAGTGGATTTATTTATTTACTCTATATTATGCTGCTGCCACACAGATCTAATATAAACATGCAATTTCTTTCCCAGCTGTTTACCTTCACAGACATAGACTGATTTTGTAACTCATGTGTTTTTAACATAAACTTTTGTGTATTTGACCTTTAAGTGCAATAAGACATGAAAGATAACTTAGTTTAGTACTTACGTG
>NW_015639757.1:309758-310097 GCF_001515625.1 Sinocyclocheilus rhinocerous | reverse complement strand
TCTACCAACCCAGGAAACGTGAAAAAGATTAACCCAGTAACTTTGTGTTGGTAAGCCTTTTTCTGCAAGCGTCTGAAAAAACGAGCGCGTCAGATTTCTCTCCCTTTGTGATGTGACAAAGGGATCTTATTATAATATCACCGCCTCTTTATCTGCACGTTTCCACTCACGGCGCCATTCTTGTTTTCGCAGGCGACAACGGTGTACCAGTTCTAGCACCATGGCAAAAGTTCGAGCAAAGCATGTTAACTGTTCTATCGATAGCTGCACAGATGAGCACAGAACACTATTTAGAGTTCCAGCCTCAGAGGAGACAAGAGAGCAGTGGATTTATTTATT
>NW_015639757.1:308188-308773 GCF_001515625.1 Sinocyclocheilus rhinocerous | reverse complement strand
CGCCATTCTTGTTTTCGCAGGCGACAACGGTGTACCAGTTCTAGCACCATGGCAAAAGTTCGAGCAAAGCATGTTAACTGTTCTATCGATAGCTGCACAGATGAGCACAGAACACTATTTAGAGTTCCAGCCTCAGAGGAGACAAGAGAGCAGTGGATTTATTTATTTACTCTATATTATGCTGCTGCCACACAGATCTAATATAAACATGCAATTTCTTTCCCAGCTGTTTACCTTCACAGACATAGACTGATTTTGTAACTCATGTGTTTTTAACATAAACTTTTGTGTATTTGACCTTTAAGTGCAATAAGACATGAAAGATAACTTAGTTTAGTACTTACGTTCCGTGTGACAGATGCTTTCTGTGCGCGTGCTTCGGATGTGTGCACTCAGAAAACACTATAACAGAGGTTTAAACTAATAAGGCTTTAAAGCGCATGATTTCAGCGCAATCGACATGATAATCATAACCAACGTCTCGGGTTACTTATGTAACCATGGTTCCCTGAGGGGAACGAGACACTGCGTCCTCTAGGGGTCGCTATGGGGAACGCCTCGTCGTGACCCGTGTCTGAAGCCTAC
>NW_015639757.1:289268-307593 GCF_001515625.1 Sinocyclocheilus rhinocerous | reverse complement strand
TGTGTATTTGACAGTTTAAGTGCAATAAGACATGAAAGAGAACTTAGTTTAGTACTCACATGCCATGTGACAGATGCTTTCTGTGCGCGTGCTTCGGATGTGTGCACTCAGAAAACACTATAACAGAGGTTTAAACTAATAAGGCTTTAAAGCGCATGATTTCAGCGCGATCGACATGATAATCATAACCAAACTGATGTTTTTTATCAGAGTATCTGACCTACCAGCTGTAAAGGCACAGCCCTACTCTGGAAAAGGGGGCGGGGAGTAGCAGCTCATTTGCATTTAAAGACACATGCACGAAAACAGCGTGTTTCTGCTTCCTCTCAGAATAGGCATTTTCAAAATGATATAATAAATGATCATGTGGGGTATTTTGAGCTGAAACTTCACAGACACATTCTGGGGACACCTGAGACTTATATTACATATTGTAGAAAGGGGCATAATAGGTCACCTTTAATATATCTGAAGTGGCTAGTCCCTTATTATATTCTTAATATTTTCATATCTAACACTAGCGTAGCAGCATGTTCCACAGAAGACCAATTAAAAAATAAAGAAAGAAATAAATCAGAAAAAAAAATTTTGTTATCTTTCTCAAGGGTTACAAATAAAAATGGGTAAGACTAAGTGCATAGCAGTATAAGACATAACCAGTTTGCATATGTACATATCATAAAACAGGGACAGTAACAAGCAGAGATGTAACCACATACTCAGGATTGGAAGGACCAACGTGCTGAAATCATTTAAAAATGCAGTAGTCATGGCCCTGATAGCAAGAGACGAATATAAAGCCCGAGGAACACAGAATTATATGAATGAAAACTCAAAATCAAGGAAATTAGATGTCGACCAGAGAAGGCAATGACGCAGCAGAATGGATAAAGAAAGAGAAACCATGTTGTCCTGAGTACACGGTATCCAGCATTTCACATAGCAGCATTAAAACAATGTCCATCTCAGCGATGAATGTACATGTCTTCAGTCCACTCCTCTGTCTCTACACACCTGTCCCTCTCCCTGTCCCGCTCCCGTCCCTGGTAGTGATAGTGATTGTGGTGCGGTTGTTTGTGCGAGCGCAGCTGGCTCGACTGTCTCTGTTGCCTGTTGTGCTCATTGTGCTCCAGTTCGTAGTCCTGCTGCCCGAGACGGGAATAATCCGGTTGAACGTCCGTGGTCCCGCGGCGGTGGTGGTGATGTCGGTGGTGATGGTGGTGGTTATGGTCCTTTTGAGTGGTAGTCCTATTGTGGTAGACCTCGGTTTGGTCCGGGTCGCCCTCGACCGGGAGCATGTGCCTGCTCCGGGACTCTGTATATGAAGTGTCTTTAGCAGGAAGCAGCTCCATGTCGGCGGGCTGCTGGTGGCGCACGTGGTGCTGGTGTTTGTTGTAGGGCTCTGTTGGTCGGCTGGTGCTGGAGCGGTGGTGGTGATGATGATGGTGGTGATGATGATGGCTGTGTCTCTTTGGCTCACTACGAAGGAGCCTCTCCTCCTCCTCGGCCTCCTCCTGCACTTCCTCTTCTTCCTCCTCCTCCTCCTCCTCTCTCGTCTCCTGAGCCTGGGGCAGATGTTCCTGCTGGTGCTCTTGAGATCCTTTTCTCTTGGTGGCGGTCAATTTCTTGCTTTTCTGTTCATCCTGTATACGAGATATATGACATGAAAATTAGAGTTTTGTGGCTTCTTGTCCATGTCTGTTAGTTTTGGAGTCATTTGAAATAGAAACAAACCAAAAATAGTGTGCAGCATTTGGGCTCCAGAAGTAAAAATCCCATTCATTTTCTCCATGGGGGGAACTGTTCTATGATAACTTTTAAACCTTTAAAGGCAGACCTACTGTGAACTTTGAGTTTGTTTCATTAATGGAATATGCTTTTCTTGAAGTCATCATAAGCCCTCATTATTATTATTATTATTTTTTTTAATATTAATGATTAACTGCAAAAATCCTGATGAAAAACCACATTACCCATGATTCTGCAGAGATATCTCCACCAATCAGAGAACGAAACAAGCAAACCACACTATAATTATTCAGATATCACCACTGACTAGTTGATTATTGAAATATGTAGTTTAGCAAATCCCTAAGTAAGAGCTCATGTAGAATCTAATAATAATTAAAAAAAATACAAGAAAGCAATTGCTTGTTTAGCCTTGGGCTAAATTACAAAAGTGGCACTTCTGCCCTATTATAAAGTTTACTTACAACACCTAAAATAGGCTATTACTAATACTATGGATACTAGGAAGTACAAACTAGTAGGTGTTGACACTATAGGCATTTTACCTGAGAGACCACCGTCTCAGCAAAGGTCCTTAAAGCTCAAGTCTTCTTTAAATGTCCAAGAAAGTTTAGTAAGAGGTGGGGAGGAAATTGAAAATGTCACAGAATGACACAGCACTAAGCAAAATGTCTGACTTTATGGAGCCTGCAGATGTTTCAAAGCAGTCATAATTTAAGACTTTTACAAAAGTACGCATGAGTAAACGAAAACTAATTAGAATGTGGATTAAACTGAAGGTATAAGAGACAATGAGAAGATAATACTGAAAATTTAGTGTACTTGGTAACTAATAAAACAAAAGTGTCAGTGAAGCATACTTGAGATGAAATATGATATGTGAATAATGTGAGATGTGGTGGAAATGACACTGTTTATGAACTTTTTATGATTTTATGAATATATGTATATAACCGTTGAAAGGTTTGAGGTCAGTAATACTTAAAAAAAAAAAGAAATTACTACTTTTATTTTATTACATTTACAGTATATAAAGTGACATTAAATACATTAACAAAAGATTTATATTTCAAATAAATTCTGTTCTTTTGATCTTTCATTTCTTTAGAGAATTTTGAGGGGAAAAATGTATCAAGATTTCCACAAAAGTATTAAGCTGTCCGACTCTTTTTAATATCGATAATCATAAGAAATGTTTCTTGAGCAGCAAATCATCATATTAGAATGACTTCTGAAGGATTATGTTGCACTGAAGACTGAAGTAATGGTTGATGAATTTTCAGCTTTGCCATCACAGGAATACATTACATTTTAAACTATATTCAAATAGAAAACAGTTATTTTTGTAATAATATTTCACAACATTACTGTCTATACTGTTGTGACAGTAATGTCACAACTGTATTTTTGACCAAAACAAATGCTGTGTAGGTGATCTTACGAGACTTATTCAAAAACATTTACAAATCTTACCAACCCCAAACTTATGGACTCATAGTGTGTATATTTACTGTTGATCACTGTCTTTTGACAAATTAAACTAGTGAGTGTGTGAAAAGTGTTTATTTTATACACATTCACAGGGCGAAAAATGTTTAGTTATGCATCCAACCAGAAAACACATGACTAAAGAGCATTTCTTGAGTTGTTGTTTTTTTCACTCCTAGAAATCCACAGGCTGTCTGCATATGTTCAGTCTTAGTAATTCATCTCCTGTTTTTCTCAGAGTGTGTCCAGTACCTTAGCAGGTGTGGGGCTGGTGGGGAGTGTGTTTTCTGCCAGTTTCTCCAGCATGGGTGTGGGAGGCTCCATTTCAGGAGGGTGTGTGGCTCTCCAGTAGGCGTCCAGGTAATCAGCGATGTGTTCACAGGCATCTGACAGCTGGTTCTCATCTAAGATGACATCGAACAACTCCTGTGAGAGAGACCAATAGTGATGTCACAACAAAGGGTAAGTATAAGTGACAGTGAAATGAAGCACATAACACAAGATAATGCTGGGAGGCTAATCTATGTCAACTACTGCCTTGGGTGTCTTGCAACATGATGCAGCGTAAAAATAACAGTCTCTTGATAATCATACCAAGACAGGTTGTGATTAGGCCCTCCAGCTAGGCTTGGATTAGAAATAAGGGTAGTGTTAAAAGGAGGCCAAGAGGTTCAAAATGTGGGTGTTCATATTGATTTTCTAAAGAAACAGACTTAGTTTTTTTTCTTAGTTTATCAGAGTTAATGTATCAAGTGCATAACAAGGTAAAACAATTTTTTATCATGATTAATTGACCATTACGCCTTAAAACTTTATTAACCAATCCACATGAAAATAGAGCTTATCATGAAAATTCCCAATTCATTCCAATGGGACAGTCTGGAAAGTTATAGGAATAGTTCACCAGTTTGTTTCTTCATCAGAACAGATTTTGTGAAATTTAGCATTACATCGAATCGATACGTGACCTCTAGCTATAATATCACTTTCTCGAGTGAAAAAATCCATCTCTTGTTGTCCTCTCACATCAAAATCCACTGACATATTTGTTTAGAACTGTTTTTGCATGTAAACTGTGCTTGATCTGTGCATATTTCTCTTCTTATTCAGGCAAGATGACTTTTTTTTGTGTACTGGAAAAAAAGCAATATTATAGATCATAGGGGGCCCATATTTTAGCCGGAAGCAACGGTTTGAAGTTAAAACCGTCTTGATGTATTTATTTATTACAAACAGGCAGTTTTTCGCTTCATAAGATGTTAATTGAAGAATTGAAGTTGGGTGGCTTACTTGTGGATTTTTGTGATGCTTTTATCAGCTGTTTGGACTCTCATTCTGACGGCACCCATTCACTACAGAGGATCCATTGGTGAGTGATATAGGCTAAGGCTAAATTTCTCCAAATCTGTTCAACTCATCTATATCTTGGATGGTCTGAGTAAATTTTCTGTACATTTTTGGGTGAACTATTCCTTTAAAAGAGGTGGATTTTTAGCAAAGGGTCATCTGCAATCATACAGAAAACATTTTAATATCTTTAGTATTTAAGTACAAACAGAGGGCACACTTACATTAGGACACTGGGCCAGTTTGTCTGCGGCCACCATCTGAACATTCAAATGTTTAGTCTGAGATTTGCCCCTGGTCTTTATCAATCTTGTCAGAACCTGAACAGCAGATGAAAAGAGGAAGGAAAAAGGGACAGGAAGGATGAGTGGGAGGCATGGGTGGTGAAAGAACAGTGGATGTTAGGTCACGCTGGGTCACAAGAGAAAGGTTAGTGTTTTTGTGCAACCAGTCTTCTCTCAAACTAGCGTTTCCTGTGTAAATGTAATGGCTGCACATTCAAAAGCTTCTGGGCAGTGAATGAAACTATGCTTTGTGTAGCCCAGTGACAGACAGATAGATCTTATTCATATGACAGATATGTATCATTTTGAATGGTGTAGTGCACTTTAAAAGATATTTGTAGCTATCAGAAAAATGACAAGTTTATCAAACAAGTTGATATAGTACCACATCAGATATGTATCGCTGTACTGACAAAATAATCTTGTTTCTGCCTCCTAGTGGCAATTTTTATACCATCTATTAGCTTACACCATAAAACTAATGGAATACTTGAACATACCAGCAAATAATACTTTTAATTTTTGCAGAAAGTAGTTTATAAGATTATAAATGAAAAGCTATGGTAACAATACAACCATTTATACAAATTAAATGAACAACATGCATTATTAAAAACATCATTTAAATGAAAAAACAAAACACAGATCATACTAATTGATCAAAAGTCACAGTAAAGACATTTAAAATGCATCTTCTGAACATTGTATTCATCAAAGAATCCATAAAAATGTATCAAGGTTTCCACAAAAACATTAAGTATCATAACTGTTTTCAACATTGATAATAATAATAAATGTTTCTTGAGCAGCAAATCAGCATATTAGAATGATTTCTTAGAACTGTTTTTGCATGTAAACTGTGCTTGATCTGTGCATATTTCTCTTCTTATTCAGGCAAGATGACTTTTTTTTGTGTACTGGAAAAAAAGCAATATTATAGATCATAGGGGGCCCATATTTTAGCCGGAAGCAACGGTTTGAAGTTAAAACCGTCTTGATGTATTTATTTATTACAAACAGGCAGTTTTTCGCTTCATAAGATGTTAATTGAAGAATTGAAGTTGGGTGGCTTACTTGTGGATTTTTGTGATGCTTTTATCAGCTGTTTGGACTCTCATTCTGACGGCACCCATTCACTACAGAGGATCCATTGGTGAGTGATATAGGCTAAGGCTAAATTTCTCCAAATCTGTTCAACTCATCTATATCTTGGATGGTCTGAGTAAATTTTCTGTACATTTTTGGGTGAACTATTCCTTTAAAAGAGGTGGATTTTTAGCAAAGGGTCATCTGCAATCATACAGAAAACATTTTAATATCTTTAGTATTTAAGTACAAACAGAGGGCACACTTACATTAGGACACTGGGCCAGTTTGTCTGCGGCCACCATCTGAACATTCAAATGTTTAGTCTGAGATTTGCCCCTGGTCTTTATCAATCTTGTCAGAACCTGAACAGCAGATGAAAAGAGGAAGGAAAAAGGGACAGGAAGGATGAGTGGGAGGCATGGGTGGTGAAAGAACAGTGGATGTTAGGTCACGCTGGGTCACAAGAGAAAGGTTAGTGTTTTTGTGCAACCAGTCTTCTCTCAAACTAGCGTTTCCTGTGTAAATGTAATGGCTGCACATTCAAAAGCTTCTGGGCAGTGAATGAAACTATGCTTTGTGTAGCCCAGTGACAGACAGATAGATCTTATTCATATGACAGATATGTATCATTTTGAATGGTGTAGTGCACTTTAAAAGATATTTGTAGCTATCAGAAAAATGACAAGTTTATCAAACAAGTTGATATAGTACCACATCAGGTATGTATCGCTGTACTGACAAAATAATCTTGTTTCTGCCTCCTAGTGGCAATTTTTATACCATCTATTAGCTTACACCATAAAACTAATGGAATACTTGAACATACCAGCAAATAATACTTTTAATTTTTGCAGAAAGTAGTTTATAAGATTATAAATGAAAAGCTATGGTAACAATACAACCATTTATACAAATTAAATGAACAACATGCATTATTAAAAACATCATTTAAATGAAAAAACAAAACACAGATCATACTAATTGATCAAAAGTCACAGTAAAGACATTTAAAATGCATCTTCTGAACATTGTATTCATCAAAGAATCCATAAAAATGTATCAAGGTTTCCACAAAAACATTAAGTATCATAACTGTTTTCAACATTGATAATAATAATAAATGTTTCTTGAGCAGCAAATCAGCATATTAGAATGATTTCTGAAGGAGCATGTGACTGACTGGAGTAATGATGCTGAAAATTCAGCTTTGCCATCACAGGAATATTCCATTGTACAATTACCTTTTAAAATATATTAAAATAGAAAGCAATTTAAACCAAAATCCTATTTTCATAATATTATTATATTTTTAATCAAATACACAGCTTCGGTGAGCTTAAGAGAATTTTTTTTTTTTAAACAATAAAAAATCTTACTAACCCCAAACTTTTGAACGGTAATGTATAATGTTTGTTTCATCAGTAAACAAGTGACTATTGAAAAAATGTTTGCAAGTTGAACAGAGTTTCTGACCTTGGGTGATGAAATCTTGACATACACCAGGATCGGGGCCAAGGAGGTCTTGCTTAGTTGGAGAGGGTGGTTAATGGTGTCGGCATCCAGAACCACAAGCTGTAGACTGCGTGCTAACTCAAAAATCCTCTCAACCTCTCCTTGGATTTGGGCTGTAGGGGCAGATTAAGAAATAAACGAGACTAGTCAACCAAAAATCCTTACAAATGACATCTTCAAAAATATTATGCTGTCAAAGTACAAATCTGCTGAAGTGTAGCCAAAAGCACTTCAAATGTAATGGGCAGCTTTTTATGTCCAACTCCTCTAATATACATAGGAAGATTATCAAAAAAGATCAAGATGAAAAGCTTCTTGCACTTTCATGAAGTATATATAAAAGGGTGTATAAAAGTGAAAGTCCCATCTTCAAAACTAAATGCATTCCATACACAGGTCATGCAATATGTCAAGGAAAATAGAGATGATCAAAATATGCTGACAGAACAGTTCCTTGTCCACAGGATGCAACAGAACAATGAAGGTTTAAAACTTCAAAGTGAGCAAAACTTTAATGGTAAAAACAGGACAAGTTCCAAATCATCTCACATGGTGTTTAACATTATCTTTCACAACACACTGTAAAAAAAAGAATTCTTAATCAGTTGTTTTATATTGTTTTCAAGTAAAAATATAAAAACATTCTTTTGTTCTTACTCCATTGGGAAGTTTTCTTTTGTCAAGCATAAATCAGATAAAAACTATTCTTATTATCTTACATAAGTACATATCTTGTTTCAAGGATGTTTATATCTTTTTTCTGAAAAACAAGACAAAATTACTGATTAAGCAGCACAAAACTCACTCTTACATGCACACTAAATACTTTGGCTTGCATTTGTTTGACCAATAAAATTACGCACAAATTATGAAGGTCAATGGAGATTCTGTGGTTATGGTGTCTAACACAAGCCGAAGCTTTTAGAAAGCAGTGACCTTCACTAAAAGTAGCAGGGGACTTTGACACTTATAGTGTCCTCTAAGAGGTAAAGCAGTTCTGATGACACCTACAGGAATGAGTTGGGGAACAGAGACAGGTTACTGCTGAAATACATACCCGCGGCATCTGAGGTAAGAGAGCAATGTGAGGGACAGAGTGGAGAAAACCAATCAGATCCCCTTAACAAAGCTAGCTACACACCTCAGATCCACACTTGGTGAGAAAACACACCCACTAATGTTGAACAGCCATTTAATAATTACAATGAAAAGATACAACTTTGAGTGTTGTGAGAAATACAATTTAAAAGCAGTGGGAGTTTCTCTGTAAGTGGGATCTTTTTTTTCTTTTCTGAACACACTGCAAAATAGTTGTATTAATCAGTATTTTTGTCTTGTTTTCAAACAATTATGAAGAAATCTATCAAACCAAATAAATTAACTTGTTTACTTATGTATGCAGTTTACCTTCTTAAATGAATGTATTAAAGAAAATTGAGACAAAAGTACTCATTAAGAATACATTTTTGCAGTGCATGATCAAGCTCTATTATCCCAATGTTAAATAGTTAATTATCAATTTGCTTTATTAATACATAAGTAATGTATATTTATATGTTTGTGTTCAATGACAAAATACATTCTTTCTAGACTCTCTCTGATTCTGCATTAAATTGATTGTTCAATATTTGAAGCCAATACATTTATAATATATTGTGTACTCTGTATGGAATGACATACAGACATAAAAACATTAAGAAAACAGCAAGTAGTGATTACCTAAACTGGAACGGGTGTTGGAGCGATCCATTATGGCGTGCTTGCTGGGGTTGTTGAGGATCGATCGCTTGGCAAGTGCAATATCTGCCGTCACCCGGGTGATAGTAATTCTAGCAATGGATTTACATATTAGAAAAGTCACAATACTCTATTTGTCTACACACAATTATTATTATAGTAAAGATTCCTTTGTAATGAATCAACAGTCCATTAACTCCTTAATCATGTGTACCATACCTTCCTTCAAATCTGTGTTTTAAAAAATCAAAGAGAGCTTTTTGCATCATGTCTGTAACCTGTAAATAAAAATAAAAGGTAGAAAACACCATTAACAGTGTTTCATAAAAGTGTAGTTTCCGTTATGTACAGTAGAGGGCAGTACATATTTGTACAGCATAAGTGTGGCACAAGAGAACATAAGAATATAATCATCAGGTTGTGCTAGCCTATAAGACACATTATACACAATTTAAAATAAGAATAGTACTTGTTTTAAGTTAAGAGTAATATATTTTCATATGTATTCTGAGCCACTGGCTCCTTCAAAGCAGCTGAAGATCCTCAGAGAGTTTGGACAGTGAATGACTCACTGAACATTGCACAGCAAATGGCCCTCACCTCATAGCCCTTTAGCGAAGGCCCCATGAAGACCACAGGACGCATGGAAGGCACAACATCATATGCAGCCAGTTGCTCTCCCTGCAGTCAAAGAAACTGGGTGAAAATATGTTTAAACAAACAGGCAATATATGAATATAAACATAAATGTGTGTGTGACGAGGTCATAATCACAGCATTATGTATTTGCTCACCGATTTCTTCTTCACTTGCTGAACTAAAGGATAATTTTTTAAAAATTAGAAATTTAATTGCACACAGAAACATAAAATGATAATGTTATTTATGTTCCACATACATACTTTTTGTCCAGATAAGTGGATAATAACAAATAAAGAATAATAAATTATAAAGGGAAACCTACATGCTAATGTAGATAATGTAGTTCAATTCAGTAATTAATACAAATAATGATACATGAAGTGTCAGCGCACCTGTTTGTGGTGGAGCTGCTTTCTTTGCATTCATATCATCTTTGGCACCACTAGCCGCTTTACTGTAACGAGAAAAAAAGCATTTTGTACATAATGAATGTTGCCACAATTTATGCACATTTAAATGGCTGATTCATTCATGCAATAAGAACACAAAGATTACAAAAGACGACTCCACACTGCAATATTAATGAGATTTGTTTACTTGGCCAGCGCTTTGGCGGCCTTCCTGGCCTGCACCTCTCTTCTGATCAGAATTGTCTCCAGGTTCACCGGGCTGGGGATAAAACCAACCTCTCCCCCTTCCTTCACAGGCCGTCCAATCCACCAGTCATTGTTAAATTTCTGTAAACAACAACTTTTAAATTTGATTTACTTCAGCGTAATGGTCATACAGGTGATCTGGGAACACACTGACCTCTTTGATATGCAGGAAGTCTTTAGCTTCAAAAGAAACCCCGTGCCCTGGTATGGGGACGTTGTCATCATCTGCAGGAGTGTAGGTGAAGTTTGTGCGCACGGCGAAAGCAACAGGCTTAAACTGAATAATCGCAACAAAAAGGAAAGATTGAAACCTTTTGATAAAAACACTGAATGTGACACTTTTGCATCAGAATCCTTTGTGAGCACATGAACTGCTACAGTATGTTTCTGTTCTGTACCTAGAGATGTAAACAAAATCTCCATGTGTAGTTCAGTTCTACCATTTTATTTGTAAATGTGTCCATGAGGTTGTGTATAAGTGAATGGCAGCAGACAGATACTTTGAGGAGAGTGCTGGAACAGAAACACTGCTGATTTGAGCAACGGCACATGTGCTGCATTGCCCCAGGCAAGTTACTAATAATAGCTTTGATTCATTTACCTTCAAACCAATTGTAATGCACAAATTAATTCTCAAAGAGCTCCATATCAGCCCAGTAAAGGGTAATGCTGTCTATTGGCAGCTCTATGACGCTTGAGGACAGTGCGGATTTGAATATATATGATGAGACTGAATGCACAAGAGATCATATTAATTTAATCTGCAAAGACCTAAAACTTGTCCTTCAAGTGCTGTAAAATTTGCAAGGATAATTTATATGGAGTGCAGCAGGGTAGGCTACATGTGATCAGTGTTGATTCATCCATATTTACATATATTTACAGTAACAGGACGAACGGACAATTGTAGAGTAGCAACTGAGATAAACAGTTGGTTTGCTTGGGTCAGCTTCCCATTACATTTTAAGTGCTTTTGGCTACACTTCAGCAGATTTGTACTTTGATAGCATAATATATTTGAAGATGTCATATATAAAGATTTTTGGTTGACTAGTGTTGTTTATTTCTTAATCTGCCCTTATTTTGCTTGGTTAAACCTATAAAGCAAAAACTTAAAATATTAAGGAATCTAAAGTTAAAAAGGTTACAATAATCACAGTCTTATGTATTTATTGATTGATTGTATGCTTTAAGTTTTTACATCTGGTATAAATAAAAAATAAAAAAAGTGATTAAAGGATTACTTTAAGACAAAAAATTTGGAAACATAAGCTTACTGTATATTACAATGTACAACTTTTTTTCTTTAAAAAACAATCCTCCAAGTCTCCATATTTTAAAATACTGTAATCTATTTGTTCCTAATTAATTATTGTGTTATAATTTGGTACTTCATTTAAAAGAAGTCAAAAGTCAGCAAAATGGAAGTCTAGCATAACACTCCCTATAATTTTTCAACACTAATCAATGGCAAAGTCCCTACCATAAAACAAAAATGGTATTTATAAAATTCCGTAAAATAATGTCTATAATGTTTTTAACCCAGTCATGTGAAAAGCGTTATGATATTAAATCTTCTATATGACCTGCTGAAGGATTTGATATTTCATATTACATTTACGGTTAAAAAGGACAAAATAATCACATTCTCATGCTTTTTAGTTAGTGAATTTTTAAGAAAATCTGGTATACTTTTTTTTTTTTTTTAATCGCCATTAAAGGATTGCCTGAGCCTTAAAAAAGTCTGAGAACATTAGCTTACTCTATTTCACAATGTATAACCTTTTTCTAACTTAAAAAAAAAAAAATACTAATCCAGTTTTCCATATTCAAAAATACTGCCTGGTAACACAATAATAAATAAATCACTTTGTTCTATTAATTTATTGTATTATAATTTGGTATTTAATTAAAAGAAAGTCAAATGTCAACACAATAGCAGTCTAGCTGCTTATAGCCTAGTTTTTTAAAGGCGATGCTCTGTGGGAGATGGTGGACTGAAGCAGGACATGATGCTGTCTGCTCAGTACCTTAATTAAAAAGGACCTCAGGGAGCTCACTGACACAGTTAGGGGGGTTTCATTCAGTTTTTAAAAGTCGAGCATAACTGGACTGTAAAGTGCCGATGATAAAACACCAAGTGTTTGTTGCTCTTTCATGGTTTGCCACGGTGCTTCTTATCTGTTTTTGGACTGTGTAAAAGAACAGAAGAAAAGGTAATTGTAGCTATTGTTTGTCAGTTGCATGTAGAGCATTGATTTTGTAGAGTACAAGATTTAACACTGATGTGCTGTTTCAACCAAGGCATTTGGTGATTAGCTTTTTGACACAGCTCCCTTGTTACTTTGACAGAGGAAAAAGCCATGCAAAATTTATGAGTACATCTAAAGCTGTGATATATTTCGGTCCTTGTGGCCAACGTCACTGGTAGCAGGAATGGGCAGCTGAATTATGGAGTTGCAATCTACCTTGGCCTTCTCCAGCTGGACTTGGGCATTCTTCTCCTTCTCCTCAGTGGCCCCTGAGTCCTGACGGTCCGCCGAACCCTACCACAGTACAAGAGTAAGAACCAGCATTATTATAACATCCAGACTTATTCTCTTTCCCAAGACATTTCTGTCCATTCTGACTCATTCTGACTCACAGTAGCAACAAGCACTTGACTGTGCACATAGCTTAAATATAACGCTGAGATGCAAATGTTGAGATGACTAAGCTGAAACTATGCTGTCTTTGATTCAAATAAAATAAATAAATAAATAATAAAAAAATAAAAACAGAGATAATTTATCCTAACCAGGTACAAAGATCTTCTTATGATATGATAAAATCATTAAATGAGGCATATGCATTGATGTGTTGTTTTCAGTAGAGATCACTCCACTATATAATGACAGTGTCATCAAAGTCACAAATGATCCCACGCTTTCTCCTGCAGGGCTCCTTCGTCAAATTTTATTACCAACTCCTCTCAAAGGGCAGTGTTCAAAGTCATGCAGAGAATTTCTCAGTAATGTCAGGCAATAAGAACTTAAAGTAAAACTATTTAGCTCTGTCAAATTGAGCTTGTAAATTGATACGAGCATAACACTCCCTATCATTTTTCAACACTAATCTATGGCAAAGTGCTACTAGAAAAAAAGTTTGCGTTTATAAAATTCCATAACACAATGTCCATAATGTTTTCAACCCAGTGATGTGAAAAGCAGTTATGATATTAAATCTTCTATATGACCTACTGAAGGATTTGATATTAGATATGGCACCTTCACAATCTTTTGATGAGATATCAAAGCTGCAGAATGTAAGCTTTTGCATAGATAAAAAAAGAAAAAAAAATCTGGCCTGATTCTTGGGCTTACAGCATTAACATTATTTTATTTTATTTTAACCATAAAAATGTGGTAAGGTTCATTCTTAAGTAAAAAAAACCAACAAAAAAAACCTTCCCAAATGAGTAAGAAAAGTAAACATAAAGCAAGACTCTGAAAACACATCTTAATATCATAGGCGGAGCATGTGTAAGCCTTCCTCTGGCCACGGGGACTTGGGGCAATAATGCCACTAAATTGGACAAAAATGCCCCTGCACAATTAAACTAAATCTATTACGTCTGTTGCGAATAAAGTGAAAATGAATGAAAAGTGTAGACTGCGGCATTAAATTAAGCTCAGGTTGCACCATATTTATTTTCGTGTGTTTTTCAGCATTGAGTATTATAACCAATCACACACAATGCAATGACCAATCAGAGGCGTTCAGATGAGTCATGGCTGAAATGCCTAAGCCCACCTAAAAAGGGTGTAGAACCACCCCTGAATTACACTAACATTAGGCTACTTAGTGTAATGTGGTGTTTGGGTTTTGTTTCATGTTCATGTTTTCCATGTCTTTTATTTTGTAATTGTTTCCTGCTGTTAGTGTCATGCTTCCCTTCCCTCATGTATCTCTGCCTTGTGTATGTGTCATGTTCTGATTGGTAGTCCTAGTCATGTGTCTTGTTTCCCATTGGTTTGTTCTTGTCATGTGATCCTCATTGTCTGATATAAGTAGCCATCATGTTCCCATAGTTCTGGTCGTGTATTAATTTTGTAACCTGCTGTCGGTGAGTCTAGTCTGTTCATGCCACGTCAAGTCTGTTCATGTCAAGTCAAGTCTGTTCATGCCTCGTCAAGTCAAGTCTGTTCATGTCAAGTCAAGTCTGTTCATGCCTCGTCAAGTCAAGTCTGTTCATGTCAAGTCAAGTCTGTTCATGCCTCGTCAAGTCAAGTCTGTTCATGTCAAGTCAAGTCTGTTCATGCCTCGTCAAGTCAAGTCTGTTCATGTCAAGTCAAGTCTGTTCATGCCTCGTCAAGTCAAGTCTGTTCATGTCAAGTCAAGTCTGTTCATGCCTCGTCAAGTCAAGTCTGTTCATGTCAAGTCAAGTCTGTTCATGCCTCGTCAAGTCAAGTCTGTTCATGTCAAGTCAAGTCTGTTCATGCCTCGTCAAGTCAAGTCTGTTCATGTCAAGTCAAGTCTGTTCATGCCTCGTCAAGTCAAGTCTGTTCATGTCAAGTCAAGTCTGTTCATGCCTCGTCAAGTCAAGTCTGTTCATGTCAAGTCAAGTCTGTTCATGCCTCGTCAAGTCAAGTCTGTTCATGTCAAGTCAAGTCTGTTCATGCCTCGTCAAGTCAAGTCTGTTCATGTCAAGTCAAGTCTGTTCATGCCTCGTCAAGTCAAGTCTGTTCATGTCAAGTCAAGTCTGTTCATGCCTCGTCAAGTCAAGTCTGTTCATGTCAAGTCAAGTCTGTTCATGCCTCGTCAAGTCAAGTCTGTTCATGTCAAGTCAAGTCTGTTCATGCCTCGTCAAGTCAAGTCTGTTCATGTCAAGTCAAGTCTGTTCATGCCTCGTCAAGTCAAGTCTGTTCATGTCAAGTCAAGTCTGTTCATGCCTCGTCAAGTCAAGTCTGTTCATGTCAAGTCAAGTCTGTTCATGCCTCGTCAAGTCAAGTCTGTTCATGTCAAGTCAAGTCTGTTCATGCCTCGTCAAGTCAAGTCTGTTCATGTCAAGTCAAGTCTGTTCATGCCTCGTCAAGTCAAGTCTGTTCATGTCAAGTCAAGTCTGTTCATGCCTCGTCAAGTCAAGTCTGTTCATGTCAAGTCAAGTCTGTTCATGCCTCGTCAAGTCAAGTCTGTTCATGTCAAGTCAAGTCTGTTCATGCCTCGTCAAGTCAAGTCTGTTCATGTCAAGTCAAGTCTGTTCATGCCTCGTCAAGTCAAGTCTGTTCATGTCAAGTCAAGTCTGTTCATGCCTCGTCAAGTCAAGTCTGTTCATGTCAAGTCAAGTCTGTTCATGCCTCGTCAAGTCAAGTCTGTTCATGTCAAGTCAAGTCTGTTCATGCCTCGTCAAGTCAAGTCTGTTCATGTCAAGTCAAGTCTGTTCATGCCTCGTCAAGTCAAGTCTGTTCATGTCAAGTCAAGTCTGTTCATGCCTCGTCAAGTCAAGTCTGTTCATGTCAAGTCAAGTCTGTTCATGCCTCGTCAAGTCAAGTCTGTTCATGTCAAGTCAAGTCTGTTCATGCCTCGTCAAGTCAAGTCTGTTCATGTCAAGTCAAGTCTGTTCATGCCTCGTCAAGTCAAGTCTGTTCATGTCAAGTCAAGTCTGTTCATGCCTCGTCAAGTCAAGTCTGTTCATGTCAAGTCAAGTCTGTTCATGCCTCGTCAAGTCAAGTCTGTTCATGTCAAGTCAAGTCTGTTCATGCCTCGTCAAGTCAAGTCTGTTCATGTCAAGTCAAGTCTGTTCATGCCTCGTCAAGTCAAGTCTGTTCATGTCAAGTCAAGTCTGTTCATGCCTCGTCAAGTCAAGTCTGTTCATGTCAAGTCAAGTCTGTTCATGCCTCGTCAAGTCAAGTCTGTTCATGTCAAGTCAAGTCTGTTCATGCCTCGTCAAGTCAAGTCTGTTCATGTCAAGTCAAGTCTGTTCATGCCTCGTCAAGTCAAGTCTGTTCATGTCAAGTCAAGTCTGTTCATGCCTCGTCAAGTCAAGTCTGTTCATGTCAAGTCAAGTCTGTTCATGCCTCGTCAAGTCAAGTCTGTTCATGTCAAGTCAAGTCTGTTCATGCCTCGTCAAGTCAAGTCTGTTCATGTCAAGTCAAGTCTGTTCATGCCTCGTCAAGTCAAGTCTGTTCATGTCAAGTCAAGTCTGTTCATGCCTCGTCAAGTCAAGTCTGTTCATGTCAAGTCAAGTCTGTTCATGCCTCGTCAAGTCAAGTCTGTTCATGTCAAGTCAAGTCTGTTCATGCCTCGTCAAGTCAAGTCTGTTCATGTCAAGTCAAGTCTGTTCATGCCTCGTCAAGTCAAGTCTGTTCATGTCAAGTCAAGTCTGTTCATGCCTCGTCAAGTCAAGTCTGTTCATGTCAAGTCAAGTCTGTTCATGCCTCGTCAAGTCAAGTCTGTTCATGTCAAGTCAAGTCTGTTCATGCCTCGTCAAGTCAAGTCTGTTCATGTCAAGTCAAGTCTGTTCATGCCTCGTCAAGTCAAGTCTGTTCATGTCAAGTCAAGTCTGTTCATGCCTCGTCAAGTCAAGTCTGTTCATGTCAAGTCAAGTCTGTTCATGCCTCGTCAAGTCAAGTCTGTTCATGTCAAGTCAAGTCTGTTCATGCCTCGTCAAGTCAAGTCTGTTCATGTCAAGTCAAGTCTGTTCATGCCTCGTCAAGTCAAGTCTGTTCATGTCAAGTCAAGTCTGTTCATGCCTCGTCAAGTCAAGTCTGTGTATCTTGTTTGGATGTTTGGATCACTCTGTAAATAAACTGCACTTGGGTTCTTCACTACACTCGCCTTCAGTGGATTGATTCGTTACACTTAGCCTTACCCTGAAGTTGGTTCACCCTCCTCCACCTATGCTTAATATATCTCCCAATTATGCTTCTCAAATAAATGTATCTTAATATTAGATGAGAAATATATATATTTTACTAGAAAACTGGGGAAAATACAGATTAAAAAAATCCTTTATTCCAGAAAATCTTTTTTTTTTTTTTTTTTGCATACTCTAGCAGCCCAATTAACCTCACTACATATGCATTTTAGTCATCAAATCACATTTTAGTTACTTTTATTTCTAATATTCAGTCCATTTCAAGTTCACAATTCCAAATTTTCAATTTAAAACAGTTTCACAATTTCACAGCAAAAGTCATGATGACTGAAATACACCCTCACACACATGCTCACATGCACACTAACAAGCTGACAGGAAAGGCACAGTGACAAGCCCCTCAAGAGACACTGGTGGTACGCAGTCTGACACCATCATATTGACCTTAATATAAGGCTGATAACCTTGCTATCAAGACAATCACTACTGGTCTTGTGCATATGTTGTTTTTTGGATACTGGAGTGCTGGTTACCCCACTATTTTTTGCTGGTAAGCAGCACTTCACCAGCTAGACCTGCACCAAACCAGCAAGAACCTGCCTGAACATCATCAGGGAAAAAGGACCAAATTAGATTGCACATGAAATCATCACATCAAAGCAAAATTGTAATTAAAGTTGTAAATGGTGTAAATGTTTCATAAAGTCTGTCAAGAACGTCAATGTGAGCTTGAATGTTATTATTAATAAATATTGTGCTCACAAGTGTTTAAAGGGGTCATATGATGCGATTTCAATTTTTCCTTTCTCTTTGGAGTGTTACAAACTCTTGGTGCATAAAGAAGATCTGTAAAGTTGCAAAGACTAAAGTCTCAAATCCAAAGAGATATTCTTTATAAAAGTTAAGAGTCAACCACGCCTACCTAAAACGGTTCGTTCTAACACGCCCCCACATGTCTACGTCAC
>NW_015639757.1:268133-288609 GCF_001515625.1 Sinocyclocheilus rhinocerous | reverse complement strand
CAGTTCCTGCAGCACACCTGGGTCAGCACCACCCTCGTGCAACTGCTTCAACGCCTTGGCCTGGTGGACTTGCAGGAGGGCCATGGCGTGGAGGGCTGAAGCAGCCTGTCCAGCAGCACTGTAAGCCTTAGCCGTCAGCGCGGACATGGATGAAGCGGAGTCCAGCCCGGGGTCGCCACATGTGGTTGCCGCAAGCCCGCTCCTTTGTCGAATCCGCCGGCTCCGCCACCGTTCTCAAGCCCACTGGCATCCGCTCACTCAAGCCCACCGTGTGTGACGCTGTGTGTTTTGTTGTGAAAGCGAAACTACTTTGTTTGGCCTTCCAAAAGAGGACACGATTAGAAATAAGTGGTTAAGTTCTCTGTTCCAGAACAGTTCAACCCAAATATTCAGATTTGTGCAGGCATTTTATGGAGGACTGTTTCCGCGTAAAAAGACAGTATAGGTAATTATAATCCGTAATTATGTCCCCACTGGATGCAACAAATGCCTAGTTTATAATGGGTTTTAATGTTTTTGCCTCGTCGCTCCAGCCGGGTCAAGGCATCACAGTATGGTACGGGGCGTAACATTTCCGTCACACGCTTGAGGTATTCAATCAATCACAACGCACTGGATAGTTGGCCAATCAGAGCACACCTCGCTTTTCAGAACGATGAGCTTTGTAAAAATCGACGCGTTTCAGAAAGGCGGGGCATAGAGGAGAAACAATAATGAACAGTATGTGGAAAATAATGTGTTTTTTGAACCTTAAACCGCATAAACACATTTCATTACACCAAATACACAAAATAATGTTCTTTTTAGCAACATCATATGACCCCTTTAATATAAACAGGCTTAACGCAGCACCCATTGGATAAACTGACTCAAGGCCATGCAGCAAACATAACATAGTACGTGTTGAAAGAAATTAGGCTAATTAGCAGAGAAGGTGGTGAAACGAGATTGAGAAAAGGAAAGAATAAAATGAGGAAATAGAGGAGGCCAGGATAATTGGAGGGTGGGGAGTGGAGGGGGCTTTTCCCATAGGCACAGTCATGTAGAGGTGCTCACTTTTGTTTACTCATGTCTGCCATAGACATCTGTTCACTCAGTGCTGCCTCTCCTCCAAGTCAATGTCACAGAGAGAGCAGTACAAAATGCTCCTGAATTAGTAACCAATGCCATTCTCACCAAAATGCTCTGGATCATTTATATTCTCATTCTTAGATGTATTGAAGAGTGAAGTCTCTCCATTGTATTCATAGTACTTCAGTGTTCCTTCATATTCATAGGTACATTACCACTGGGATTGACTTACTAGTGCAAATCCATTTAACAAACCACAAAGTGAGTGACATTAGATTTGACCTACAGTGGTGTGAAAAAGTATTTCATGATATTCCTCTTTGGAGAACTAAATGGTTGCAAATAAATCAAAACAAGATGTAATATTGCACAAAGGGAACCTGAGTAAAGACACACTGCATTATTTTAATGTGTCATCGTAATGCATTATTTAATTTTGCTCTTGGAGTGAAAAAATAATTACCTGAACCTGAAAAATTAAAAAAAGGTGATTGAGACTTTTTCTCTCCCAATACAGAGTTTTTTTTTGCAATTCTGAGTTTACAGCTCACAATTTAGACATTTTTCCTTAGAATCCTGAGTTATCAGCTCACAACTCTCAGAAGAAAACTTGGAATTGAGATTTGTATTTGCAATTGTGAGAAAAACAAGTCTGATTTATGAGTTAGAAAGCCGCAATTATCTTTATTTTTTAAACTATGGCAGAAAAAAAAATAAAATTGTTAGAACTAAACTCAGAATTCTGTGAAAAAAAGTCTCAATTGTGAGATGTAAACTAGGAAGGAATTGCGAGAAAAAAGTATGAATTGTCCATATAAACTGAATATGAATTAAGCAATATCTTTGCACAAACTGCTCTGCAAAACTGAACTATACTCATCAGGTCCTTCCACGTCATCTCTACTGGATTCAAGTCAGGACTTTCACTAGGCTGCTCCAAAATGTTCATTTTAATTCTTCTGAGCGGTTCAGATGTGGATCTGATTCTGTTTTGGATCATTGTCCTGCTCCATCACCCAATTAGGCTTCAGCTCATGCACAGATGGTCGGACAATCTCTTTAAGAAGTGTCTGGAATGTTGCAAGTTGTTCAGGTCCTACAGCAGCAAAACATACCTATATCATCATCACTCTGCTGCAGTAGGATATTGTTACAGTGGAATCATGTACTCACTTGACACCAGGAAGACCTGTATATTCAAAACGTTCCATAATTAGTTTATCGCAGGGCCAATATGGGTAATTCTAAAAATTATAATCATGATTTAGAAACTTTGTTCTTTGTATTTTCTCAGGTGCCCAGTGTTTAATATCAAATTTGATTACTATAAGGGTAATTCAGATTGATGACATTACGAAATACAAGTGAGGAAAAAAGATTTTATCAGTTGTTATCAATACAATAGAGAACTGTGTGTGTGTCTGCATTAAAAGCTGTAAGGAATTGAGGCAAGAACAGACGTTGCTATGGAAACCTCAAGAAAAGAAAATGTGCTGGCTATGCAGTAAATTTCACATGAGGTGTATGACTTAAAATCTAGATTTCCCATTAAACTACAATATAGTGTATTCATACTTAAAATTGATTTTTAAAAAAAAATGCTTTTAAAAGAAACAACAACTCAGTGTAATGTGTACTTTTTGAAATAATTAGGATTAATAGACACAAGTAAGTCACAGTATTACACTAGTGGATTTTTTAGTCCAGTGCTATTATGGTTTGAGTCCTGGGCTTTACTCCAACATCCACCTACTGCAACCTGTGTGACTCCTGCTACCGCACCACAGAACATGTCATGAGATTTGGGTCAGATCCATTTAGTGAGTCAGCACCTTTTACTTTAACACTAAGTACAGCAGGAGCCGGAAATGTAGGGATTTTTTTCTTTCTGGACAATGACATCAGACAGTAACACTACATGCTTAAATATAAAGTTTAATATAAAATTTTAGATTTTAATTAATTAAGCAGACTGAAGGCTATGTTCAGTTTTGGTCTCAGGTGAATATATGGGTGACAGAGAATACTAATTTTCTGAGAGGCCAGGACATTTTCCTGAGCTCTGAGTGGACAAAACGGAGGACAAATTGTGGATAGTGGAGCAGCACACTTTATTTGCAACTGCCTCCTAATCTAATTAAGACTAAGATTAAGATTTCCTGACTGATGCTAAATGAGCTCTGGCAGGTCACCCAGGTATTCAACCACTCTGTATTCAAGGCTATGCCAAATGTTACTGTTTGTACACTATAAAGTAATGACATGCTTGTAATTTGTAAGTAAGGCTATCATCTTGAAGCAGATAGATAAACATGCAATATAGTACACTGAACAATTTTTTATCAGTTTTATAATTCTGTAATACTATGTAGAAGTGGCACATCTCCACTTTATATCATAATACAATAAACGCTCTGCCAGATTAACTATGTGGTTGCTATGGTTAAATGATAAGGAGTGTTTATAACATTGATCAGTTTTTAGAGATGATTTTAGTGTTTCCCCATAAAAACACACTGCATAGCACCAACACCAACCTGTATTTTTATATCAACCAAACATTGTGCCAGTTAAGGCAATGTATAGAAAAGGTACAGATCCGGCCCATTCTGTACTGAAACAAAACACACTATGAGACCTATGGGAGAGACACTCATGCACATTACGTCTCTCTTTCTCACTGTTGCCTCCTGGTCATGATTGCTTCTCTGTAAAGAGGTTAAGATGGCATGCGTCAATCCAGGATTTGGAGAGAAAGAGACAAATGCAAACTCGTCCTGTCCAATGGACAACACTGCAGATAGAGACTAGAGTTTCACACGTCCTCAACGCCCTGCAGCTACAAAAAGGACGTTGAAACTAAATGTTTTGTTTTTCCAGCAGACAAAAGTCACTGTTTTTCTATTTTTTTTAAAATCGATTTTGTTTTCTAGTTAAAATATCTAAATATGCATAAAACAAGATGTCAAACAAAATTAAATGAAACATTAGGAACTGGGTTCTGAAAAAATTTTTTTTTATAAGTTTATTTTTCTCATGCCCCCTTGAGTTTTTTGTTTGTTTGTTTTTTGCTAATTGTGGTATGGAAAATAATTGAATTTAACATGAACTTTCCAACTAGGGTATGAAAAATAAACTAGATTTAACATGAACTCTGAAAACAATTATTTTTATTTTATACAATTTTAATTTTAAAACTTTATTTAATGATGTTTAGATATTTCTACTGGTCAGTACAGTACAGACAACCACAGTAAAAAAAAAAAAAAACACACTCACACAAAATACAAACCCCACACCTGTTCTATATTTAGAGATCATTTGAGAAACAGCTGAGTTTTGTAATCCTGACAATTGGAAAAGGATTATGTTCATAACACTGCTCTGCACAATTCCATCACTTTCAGCATCACATTGATTGTGCAACCTGTCACGTGGAGGTTAAATTTCAAGATAACTTTACTTTTGACATAGAAAACATCCAGCATAGGCAAAGCACTCTTTACCCCAGTACTGGTGCACACACATTGTATTGTCTATGGTATATAAAAGCAATGATGCATAGCAGCTCAAGCTCACATGGATTACAGCTGAAAGCAACAGATGGCACTCTCCTCGAATGGCACTCTCATGTCTACCTCATCATCACTCCCTCACACTCGCAAACACACAACACATTTTACCTTTTTCTTGGGTGGCATGCCCACTTGCTCTCTTTTCTTTTCGTTTCTCCACGATTAACAGCTTAAGTAGAGGTAAATTTTATGCTCTCACAGCCGAGATTGACCAGCGACTGAGAAATATCCATGTACTATCCCCTTTAATCTGTTCTGTCCCAGGACAGCCAGCCAACTTTGTCAGATGAGCCCTAAGCAGGTTTTACGGCATGTTTTGTGTGGTGAAAATCATAAAGTCGTGAGCCTCGGGTTTCTCTGATAGGTGTCGCAAACGATGAGGACCGAAAGTCTCTCCATGAGTGGATACACGAGCAGTATGAGCAGCTCTCGCTGTGAGTGGAGTTTGCCACACTACTCCTCCACCCTCCCCCGCTCTGAAGGGCTTTATTCCACAGCGTGGCATCTGTTGCTCCAAGCATGAGCTGCAAACCTGTGCGATTAGCAAAACTGGAATTCGGTATATCGTATATATTAGGACATCTCATAGAGATAATGTTTTATATGGAGATAATGATGTTTTCCAACACCCAATTGTAACTTTACAACTAAACTTAAACCTCACAGGCCTATCAGTAGATTTAAAATTAAGCAAGAGTTGAAATTTATGAGCATTTCAAATAGTGGGGAGTGGGGACTGCTTCAAATATCCTCTCAAGTTGCTTTTCAGCATATTTTACTATATTAGTGATGACATTTTCACAAACTAATTAACTGTTTTGCGTCTCACTTTACTGGCATTCTTGAATGAACCATAAATCGTTTGAGTAAATGATTCAATGACTCAGTCATAAAGGCAGCGCCTGAATTCAAAATAGCATACTAGAATACTACTTTTATTATTTATGACATATAATACTATTACAGAAATAGTAAGCAAGCTATTCCGACCATTCCTGATTGAATCAGTCAAATTTTGACAGTCACTTGTCACCACCTACTGGTGAAATGCCTGCAGAAATGGCCCATTGCTCTGGACTCTCAGCACTCTCAGACACCACTTAACCAATGAGATTTGACTGGAACTAACCTTTTATGGTACAAAAGTCACAAAATGTTCTTAAAATCAGACATTTTCAGATCAGATCAGACAGCATAGGCTGAATAACATGCAAATTATAAACACAACAAAACATGACAGAAAATTTGACATTTTAAATGCATAAACAACAGCAGGAGCATGATTCACCAGCCTCACACATGGAGCAAACACTTGGCCAAATATTATATTAGCATTAGCCATATTACCAAGTGGCAGGTGAATTTGCATCAAAATAACATAGTTTTGACTGGACACATAGCATTTGATATCAACAACAGAAGTTATAGGAAGTGATGTCTCCTCCATTATAAAAAGTGTTATATAAATATATAAAAGTAAGTCTATTTATTTTGCTGTCCTAACTGCACTATTATTTTCCCTGTTGACCGCAACCCTATCAGAACAGTCTCGAGAACCTCTACTAAATGAGGAAATATTATAGACTTACATTGTTAATATATACAGTCAACTATAATTACTAAAGACCAACACTGTAACCCACTAAAGACTACTACATCTTTCTAGATTACCTATATATGGCACTAATCAGATGACAGAGTATTAAAGGTGTACACCTGAGAGTGAGCGATTGTGATCCTATGAGAAATACTATGTATTTTAGTATGTGGATTTCTCTTCAAAGTTGCTTTGGAAGTAGAAGACTAAGTAAAAACTCTTCTAAAAAACTTAAGTAAAAACGTAAGATTCTTAAAATCCAGTACCTATATATGCAGTGAGTTGGGTAATACACTAACAACAGGTTACAACAGGTTACAGGTTACATAAGAGTAGAGTTTGCTTTGAATTTCAGTACACTTTTAAATTACATATTTTGAGCTCAGAATACTTATATGGTGTGTACTTGATTTCAAGTAAACCATTTATTGACCTAGTTGCTACATAGAAAATTTGCTACATAGAAAAATATAATTTGATTTGCAAATTTGCATGTTTATTTGCGTGATTTTTTTATACATACAGTATAAGGCCTTGTAAATTTACATTTCACACTCTCTCAACCAGTGTAATAATTCTTAATTCAGTCTCTTATTTCAGTATGTGACAGATGCTATAAAGTTGTCAAATGCAGAAAGAATGGGAATGAACTAACACAGACCTTGCAGGAAAAAAGTGAGAAAGTAGAAACATAAATACAAGATACCAAATACTGTGCTTTCAATTATTGTTCTTTTGGCATAGACAATATATTTGGATCATTCTGAATAGTTTTGGATACTATCTTTATATTTATTTGTCTTCTGTTTAGATGCATATTTTTCAAATATATTAGGCATTAAATACTTATAAATATCTCAATATAATAACCCATAAATAATGCCGTCTGTCAAAAGAATTGTCTTTTGATTATAATTTGGTTAATAAAAATGAATGTTAAATGCTACTCAGCGGAAATTAGTAAATCATATTTCCTTTCATTTCTTTAGACTTAAATTTTTATGGACTAGTAAACAATACAAAAATCCCAATTATGTAATTTTCTGAGTAGCCAAGAGTATGAACAATACAATATTTAAAAAAAAAAAAAAATTTCACTTTTAAATGTCATCAACCCACATTAACACAAGCAGTCATGATCATTCCATGAGTACACAGATGCACTTACTAAATTACTAGGTGACAAATCAGCGTGAGACACTTTATGTCAGCCACATTTCCGTGGAGCATACGTTGACCATAAAAATGTCTGCTGCATTGTCTAAGTATAGATTGCATTAGCCCTAGACATAACGCATTCCACATCACGACACAGCTCTTCGTCTGTTTATAAAATTATTTTATAGAACTGCACATTTAAAAATACATAAATATTACACACAAACATATATTCATGCTCATGAGAATGAACATGCACTAATATGCATGTGAAAGCACATGCAGTTGGGATTACGCTTTTCACACACACACACACACACACACACACACAGTGAATCTATAAGCTTCTTATAGAGGGGTGTGTGCAGTGTAAAGCCATGCTCAGTAATACACTACTCAGAAGGACACAACGAGGCAGACACACACTGCTGGAGTTCCGGCCTCAGCACCTCTCTCCTCTGGTCCATTCAGCCACACACACACAAACACACACACACACACACACACACAAACACATCCAGCTGGAAGACAAACATCTGTCTGACCTTACAATCACACCAGAAATGATCAGCCTTTCAGTGGGAGATTGCAAATTTAAACTCCAATGCTCCTCAGTTCTTAAAGTGACAGTTTATAAAAAAATTAAAAAATTCATTATGTCTTTTAAAATAATAATTTAAATGTCATTATTTACTCACCCTCGCACGTCATACCAAACTGATTATCTTCTTTCTTAAAATAAAAAATTTTTAAGAATGTTTTAACTGTTTCCATACAATGAAAGTCAGTGGGGACTAAAATAAAACATACAATAAAATAAAAAGATCTTCTTTTGTGTTCCACAGAAGAAAGTAAGTCATATAGAACTGGGTGAATCATATGAACTTTCTGAGGGATTCAATTAGGTTATTGCTAACTTTAAAGGGGTCATAGGATGCTACATGCACTTTTACAAGTTGTTTGAACTGAAATGTATGTTGGCAGTGTGTGTACACAACCACCCTATAATGATAAAAATCCACCCTCGATTGAGGTGTTCTGTTGTTGGATTAATAATGAACATAGCAGTCGTCATTTACTCCCGACATCTGAGCCGCTGAACTCGCAGTAGATTACATTGTTTCTGAAGGGAATGCGCCCCCCCGATCTACATAAATGCGTCTATGTTCGCGTGAATCATTCATGATCCAGCTTCACCTACAGAAAAAGTGAGTATAATGTTTTGTAATAGCTAGGAAGAGAGGGGCGGGGTCAGCAGAGCTCATTAACATTTAAAGGAAAATGCTACAAAAACGGCTTGATCTGAAAAGAGCTGTTTTTGACAGGGTAAAAAAGGTGTGTTTTACACTACCATTGAGAAATTTTAACCAAACTATGTTACAGATTTTTCATTAAGATCCTAAAGAATCATATCAACTTGTGGAAAATGGGCATCCTATGACCCCTTTAATGAATTTCTGAATTCTCAACCAATGTGAATATTTGCCTTTTTTGTACCTTAAATGTTGGATAGCTGATTGTCTGCTTACATTACTCCAGAAGAGCTTAATTTGTGTTTCTGGGAGAGTTTTTTCTCTCTCAGTAATCCCTGTTCTTAACAGCATTCAGGTCACTCATTATGCCTGTTTGAAATGCGTCTGGGCATGAAAGCATCTTTCCCTGCACATCTGTTTGAATATGGCATTATAAATCAAACTTGTAGGGTCTTCAGGGACTATGGAGCAATTTTAGTCTAGCTGAGCTGCATTTTGTGCTGTTTCAAACCTCAAACCACTTTTGCAAGATCACTGTGCTAATAATGTCAAGCTAAATTATATCACACATAACGGCTAATGTTGTAGCATATGATATTCTGCCATCTTTATATGCTAATGATGACCTTTTTAAACAAGTCATATCATTCTAATCACAATCTGGCCCTCACAAACTACAACTGTCAATAGAGAGCTTTGTGCAACCTAAAGTTCATCTAAAGCCAAACGTCCAAATGAAATTTTGAATTTTGAAACTTTGAATGACAAGTTAGATAGACACACACATATAATGTACCTCAGGGTTTACAGTTTTAGACAGTACTCACCCAAGAGACGTTTTTACTCTTAAGAGTTCTGGGCATTTCTGCAAAGAGGACAAGGAGAATCGGTGACTGATGCCCTCAAGTTCCAAGTTCACCTCTGAGATCTGTGGTCCATTAATGCTGATGTCTGGTCCCACTGAAGTTAGGATTTGATATGATACACAGTGGCCATCAGCCACCACCTACATGATGAGTACAGAACCTGGCATGACCAGAACATGACGAAAAACACAAAGTTTGGTCTTCTTGTCTCTATCATTTTCTTCCTTCTCAGCCCCTCTGACTGGCAATGCATTAAAATACTACATGAATATGCAACGTAACATCTGGATGATGCTCCGCCCCATAATGCTGGAGGCAGGAACTCAAGAGTGGCAAATCCTGCCCACCCAACAGCTGGGAAAGGAGATTTAAAAGGGTATAAAGAATAAGGTGGAGCACAGGGCATGTCCTGCCCAGTGTTGTTAGACAGATTGTATGTCTCTCTAAAACAGGATGAGCAATGCTCATAATCCTCCAGCACTGTTCAAACACTCTCTGTCCTGCCTCTGGAATAGGTCAAAGCACTGAATACTGCAAAACAGCATGCTTTCCATTAGGGCTGGACCAAAATATTCGATTATTCGAATATTCGTTCAGTGGGTTGGCATTTTATTTTCAATTTTGAGATTCGAATATTCTTTTTTTTTTTTTTTCCCCAACACCTGGCATCCCCTGCGAAACGGTTCTCATTCGCGCTTGAATATGAATCACCCATTAGTGAACGTCATGAGCATCATGATTCAGTTCATCTGGAAGAGAAGACAAAAATGCCTCAGCTGTGTGGGAGCACTTTAAATTGAGTGAGGACAAGACAAAGGCAGTGTGTCAAATATGCGATTTGAAACTGGCCTACCACAACAGCACATCAAGTTTGAAAAATCTGTAAGTAGTACGCCTATAGTATATTGGTGGTAAAAAAAACGAGCTGCTTTTATCCGCCATGTTAATCAGTAATTTTACACATGATAAAAATGTGCACTTAATTTGCTTGGGAAATACTTGAGAATACGGCAGTCATAAAGAAACCTACAGTAGCCCAGCCACCGTCGTTTTGATTTTTTATAGTAATAAAAATAATTTAGTTCAGTAAAAGAACAACAGACACTACAATTAAAAACTGAACGCGGATGCTCAATGCAGCGTGCCGAACGACAGTCGCATCACAGATCTGATTTCATTTATCCAGTGAGGAGAGTGAGTCGAGCTGACTGACAAGAAGAGTGGGGTGAGACAGACGATGGAGGATGATTTAGTTTCCAAAACGAAATGCAAAAGCGCCTGTTTGGCAGTATTTTGGAATATAAAAAGCCTGTTGACTTTTGCCGTTTATCTAAGGTGATTTAGTTTTTTTAAAACATTCGTTTCTTATTTAATTGGTTCCACCGTGTTTGCTGATTTTTACTTTATTTAAACTTTGTGTAATTTATTTACTTTATTTGACATCAAGGTGTATGCCGTGCCTCCAAGCTTTCTTATTCGTTTTGCTAATAAACGTTCTATGTTTCTTATTTATTTGGTTATATATTATAGGCTACATGTTTACTTATTTCCAGTTTTGTATACTTATTTAAACTTTATGTAAGTTATTTGTTATTTTATATTAGGCATAGCCTGCCCTAGCATGGAGTTTTTATTAGTTTTGTTAATAAAAGTTCTATGTTTTATATATATGTTAAAGTGAGTTTGACGTTGTATTTTGTTGTTGCATTCAAGCAATTGAAGGCGAATTGCCGCTAATTCGAAAGTGAAAGTAAAATGCGCACAGGGCTTTTAAGCTATTTAAGAGCGAAGGAAAGCGAGGAAAAGAGGGAAAATTCAAACGAACTAAAAACGAACAATTGCTTTACACCGAATTGCCGCTATTTGAAAGTGAAAGTAAAATGCGCACGCTGCTTTTACAAGCTATTTAAAAGCAAAGGAAAGCGAGGAAAAGAGAGAACGCCCCTGCACGTTGATACCGGTATTATCCCTGTTGTCACACGTCGATTAACCGGTGGGAAAATTTCCTCACCGTCACAACCCTATTCTCAAAATGCAAACAGACAGACAGACACACAGAGATTCCTGCCTTTATTAGAGAGAAGAATATGTTCAGCCCCCTCCCTTCGAAGCTTCGAATATTCGGTGTTGATTACTGCCGAAGCTTCGAAGCTCAAAAAAATGGTATTCGGACCAGCCCTACTTTCCATAACCATCAACTAACACTAACCTTCTCTCTGTAACTATGATAGGCCTATAGTTAGGGTAGCACCATATTGATTTTTTTTTACAGGAATGAAAAGGAGGCTGTGAAGGACAGAAGAACAGTGTGTTCAATGGATTGTACTGTTGTTTAAACAACATACCAATTGTTCAGCTGATGAAATGTTTTTCCGGAAAATAAAATTCAGTAGGCAAAAATGCCATAAAACAGATTTGAAAGTTGTGCATTGTGAAAATTATGCGATCTAGGTCCATAATGTGCATTATGTCTCCCTGAATGCCATTTCTATCGAATGGGCTTTAGGACTTGATGTTGCTTAGGGCCCCCTAAATGGTAAACCTGCCCAGTCTGTCCCTCACAAACTTGTTTTCATCAGCATTAAGGTCTAGACTGTATACTAAACTGGACTGTAATACTAGACTGTATTGACCACAAAAGAAACACGTATCTGAACTATAATGGACAAAATATTCTCTGTGATGTTATACTCATTCCGAGAAATCTGCTGAGAGGTGATTCATACTGAACAACTTTTCCCTTTAAAAATGAGAAACACAGGGCAATTAAACTTATTTAAAACTTATTTAAACTTGAATGCTGTGTTTTTATTTTTATTTATTTATTTATTTTTTTGAAAGTGCTGCGATTTTAGAAAGCTTTGTCATAGGCGAGACACAAGCACAACGGTCAAACGCGTTTTTCTAGCGCATGTTTACATAGAAAAAAACTATGGAAATACAGCGTAGTTTAATGTATAGTCCTACTGTGGAAAATAATGTTTTTTTTTTTACTTTAAACCGCATAAACACATTTCATTACACCAAATACACAAAATAATGTTCTTTTTAGCAGCATCATATGACCCCTTTAACGGAAACACGCAGAATTTAACAGAATTTATTAAACTAGGCCAACATATCCATTCGGAGCTTCAGAATACGCCTTAAGTTCCCGTGCGAAATGGGCAACTAGGACCAATTATCTGCGCAACATGACGCGACATCAATGATAAAATTTGAGATCTATAGGCCTACTACTTTAAAATGCTATACAGAAACATATTATAACCACATAGCATAAAAAGAATGAAGGAAAAAAACATCCTCCTGAAACAACATTAATTAGAAGGCTTTTTAAACTACTCACGGCCACCTTATATTTTATCATGTTATATTGTAGTAGAGGGCGTTCACATACTGTGCTAAATTTGAATAATACATTTTTGTTGTAGAATTCATAATAAATAAACAAATATTTACAACAGTATAAGTAAATGTTAAGTTAAGTTAGTTTGACCTCCCATGGCACTTTAAAGTAGAACATTCTGTTAACTGGATAGGGTTCCTATGGAAGCCCGTTTCCGCCACAGTTGAGAAAAAATATAATGGCTTCAAACATTCCAGACCAATATTTCAGTTAAGAAATCCAGGCATTTTATGAAGAAATGAAAGCCATTACACATATAAACTTAATTTATAGATGTGTATTTCGATGATTTATTAGTTTTATTAGCTGTCCCTTTCATGCATCACATGCAATGTTCATACAGTAAGCCATCTCATTTCAAAAGCACAGAGCATCGTTGTTCGTTACCACGGCAACCGCTTGGTCATCAGCGTCCCGCTTCTTGCAGGACAAACGCTTAACGTGAAAAATGCTTAACGTGGCTTGAAGTACAAAGACAGAGTGAACCAAATTCAGCAAACAACTTAATGATCATGCATATTGTATATACAGGCATTCAGGTGGACCCAAAATATGAATGCAACACAAAACAGCAACGCTTATGCATTTTCTATAACGGTTTTCTATAGGAAAACGCTTAACCTGCAACGTTGGATGTTGTGTTCAAAATCTGGGCTCATATGCTTCCCTGTATGCATGATCAGTAATATTGTATCCCGAATTTGTCATTGTACTTTAAGCCACATTAAGCATTTTTTCACGTTCACATGTCCTGCAAGAAGCGGTGTGGGACGCTGAAGCATAGATATGCATACATATTTATGCGCTGAAGACCAAGCGGTTGCCGTGGTAACGAACAACTACGCTTTGTGCTAGCGATATGAGATTGGGCTACTGTGAGAAAGTTTCTCATTATTACGAGAAACTAAGTCATTACGAGAAAGTTTCTCAATATAACGAGATACTAAGTCATAATTTTGAGAAAGTTTCTCATTATTATTACTTACAGAATTATATTTTTTCTCAACTGTGGCGGAAACGGGCTTCCATAGGTTCCAGATCCTTAAATAATATAAAATACCTCATATATTCTATTCAAACAAGTAGGCTAATTGTTATCTATTAGTTGCAGTTGTGTTATCAACCAACTTTAACTGTGTGGATGATAGGTAAACTACCACAAAAGAACATTTTGTAAATCAATCAATCATTCAATCAATCAAATGAGGAAGCTAAAAAGGTTAACTCTTCAACATCCCCAGTGTCCAAATCAAATCAACACCCCTACTGAAGCTTAAAACTTCTGTGCCTACATTAAAAGGATTATTCACACAAAAATAAAAATTCTTTCATCATCTAGTCACCCTCAAGTTGTTCCAAACCTGTATGAATTTCTTTCCTCTGCTGAACACATACTATGGAAGTCAATGAGGACCAGCAATTGTTTGGTTACCCACATTCGTCAAAATAACTTCTTTATCAGTTTTGCCATTCATGTGACACATGATTCCTCACATAAAACAATAAAATGCTCACTGCTCCAAAGGGTTATGAAATACATGGGCCTGTTGTTAAGGTGTCATGTGTGCACATAAATCAAAACTGTTAGTCGGGCACAAACTCTAAAAGCTGTTCAGAGAGAGGAAAGCTGGCTTATCAAACAAAATAGAATGGGTTTGCTCAACCTTTTCATTTATATAATGTGGTTTATTTGAATGCCAGAAATTGGCATTAACAGAGGCATGTCCTTCATCTGCTGCCATCCTGTCTCCAGTATACTGGCAGGATCATGACAGAGAGGGGTGATCTGCCATTAGCCACTGCCAATAGCCAGACAAACACTTAATATAATTCAAGTTCACTCAAGTTCAATATCTGCCAAAGAAAAACAAGAGTTGAACATTGAATTGGAAGAACATTAAAGTCGAAGCTAAACTAGGCCATGTTTCCAACCCTTCCACTCATATTAAATCCTTAATACTTCATCTTGTCAGGTTAAGCTGCTAAGTGATACATTTCCATTTAATGATTGCTTCATGAAACGTTTACTGATTAAATATGTTTTTTCCTCACAATATCATACACATCTAAAAAAATCACATATAAAAACAAACAAATGTACATCTCAGTAGGTATAACCTTTGATCAAGTTCACAGGCCCTTAAGTGCCACCACTGAGTCAGAAAGTCTTTGACAAGTGAAGTGATAAATTTGTCCGCAAGAAATGTCATGTAAGCCTGTATGAAATCTAAATTGAGTCTTTTACACAAATACTCCAGTATAATCCATGTTAGGGGATTAGATACACAACAGAAACCAAGAACACATGGCAGGGAATTGGAACAGGCCGCACCTCCCAAGTGCACTTCAGAGGCTTAACATGAAAGTTCAATCCATCCAACACATCAGTATCACACAAAACTCCCACATTGCCTTGTTCTGTACTGCAGACAAAAATAGATTTTGGAGTTTGTGGAAAAAAGCAACTCACATAATCCCTTTTGTATTCTTTTCTAATAAAAATATAAAATAATTCTTTAAGTAAACACGAAATCGTGTAACTTGCTTGCAATACATGTGATGTATGTCTGAATTGAACAGGACATTCAATGCTAATTTTAACAGCATACTACAATGATACTTTTATTGCTGCAGTATACAGTAGCTACACAATATGCTAATTTTTTTGTATGTAAATACTGCATCCGACAATGCAATGGACCTGACTTCACTTTTCAGTATGATCAGTGTGTCCAGAGTTTTTACACAAAACTGGATTTAAATGCAATAGGCTGTATAAAGTATGTATACAGTACGCATACTCAGAGCTGTCGCAAGGGCTGTGCCTACTTGGAGAACAGGGCCTCGCGCTTCCATAAGCCTTGCGGTAAAATAAAGTGACAGCTGACTTGATGCCATTGCCAATATAGTTTAAAAGTTTTTGTCTTTCGAAAAACTATAATAGCTAAAAGTCTAGTGAGACTGTGTATCATGATGATGTATTAGTCTGCTTGTTAAAAATGTGTTATGTAGTAGAATTTACAATCGCTGCGGAAATGGGGCGGCATTCGGGCGGAAACATCAGCATGTTCAAAACCGCTGCTTTTCAGGAAATGGAAAAAGCATTTAAAAAATAATAATAATTCAACACTGTGTTGTCAAAGTTGATATTGTGACTTTATATATGGTCAGACACTTGCATGTGTCATTATATTATTATTAACATTTTACCAAAATCAAGCTCAAATGGAAATACGAGATTTTAACCTGCGAATGTCGGACAGCTGTGTTTTGTCTGTCATTAGAACGGTCGCATCTGAGGCAGTAAGCGCATCGCATTACGTTTTCATCAATTTAGTCTACATGTTATGCAGTTTATTGGAGATATGTGGGTGCTCCGTTTTTTTGTTTGTGTTTTTTTTTTGTCATTTGGCCAAAATGTCATGATTTTAATGGCGAAGTGCTATGCGCAGTGTATTTAAGACTAATTAGTAGTGGTCATGGCCGACGACAAATACTAAGACACTCAGCTCCGCAAATTGCACTGCAAACAAGCAGAGACAACAGGAGTTGTGCCGAATTCTGCACACCTGCCATATTATGCACCCCTAGTACTGGTAGGTTTAGGGTTTGGTTGGGGGAAGGGTTAGGATTAGAAAATCAGATAGCAACTTCAACGAAGGGGTGCATAATCTGGCAGGGGTCCAGAACTCGGCACAACATTGGTACTTCATTCAAGATTGAGTTAGGTTTAGTTACAAGCTCTTAAATACATTTCATTGGTTAAATATTTACTTAACCCACAGACGTAAAGAGTGACCAACAGTAATGAATTATGAAAATACATAATAAACGTGTGTGCGTGTGATCCGTCTTTTTTACGCATGTCACACACGGCATCGCACGTCAAATTCGTAGAGAGTTTTACTCATTGCATTTTAAATTGTAATTTTGGCCGTAATTTTGGGTCAAACGATATTACATGAGAAGTTCAAGAAAATACGCTAGAAATCCGCGCTCTTTCAGGGTATACCGAAATGGATTGTGCACCGTTTGGTTTATCTGTCCAAAATGCGCGTGAAAGTTGCATTCGTTACTATAGCAACCCCCCTCCCCCCATGGTTTTTCACAGTAAATACGAAACTCCCATTAAGAAACGAAATAGATTTTATTTTAACTTAATGTACACTCCAAAACAAGGTATTTGAAGAAATTGGAAATTTTACAATTTCCAATAATAATATCTTAGTACTGGAATATCTTTTCATTGCAATAGTCACATGATGTAGCTAGTACTCTTGGCGTAAAACAGTGAACTTGACTCCTAACTGTGCCGAAAATACCGACAGCACATTTCTGAGGATTTGGAAACATCTGACGCAGCGGTTACAGTAAGAGATGGCGCTTTCATGTTAGAATGCCTTTCTTTGTACTTTGAGTTCTGCTGCCTGACAGTGCATACGGTCTGAGGCACGATAAGCCTATTTACTACCTGTTTGCTTTGACAGCTTTGGAGCTCAGTGTGCTTCGGTGTGACTGTGATCCCCTTCCGCCTGCTCTGGGGGGATTTAGGTAAAGCATTCATCATGACACACACAGTGACTCACGCGTATCTCATTCTCTTCTTTACACACACTCTCATTCACCTTCTACCTTTGAGTCGACTTCACGCTGAAAATACGTTCACGTACGTCAAATGTTATGAATGATGACGTACTCGAAGAGATACTGTGGTGGTGGCGATTGTAGTAGTAGGTGGATTGTGGGATATTTTCAGTTCTGACCTCTTAACTTAATGCTACTGAGGGAACAGGTTGCCATTTTTAAATTAGAAAAGTCCAGAAGGCAAAAAACAGTTTGGACATTATTAATGACATATATTTCATCCCTGTTTTTTGTATTACGAAAGGTAACATACACAAAAACACTCAATGAAAACTTTAAGGAGGCCTAGAATGACAACACGTACCATTATTTCACACTTTCAAGTTCTACTCAGAGTGTATTTTGCAACCTTTATTCAAAATGGTATGTTTTTATGCAGTGGGTTTCTACCAAGAGCATACTGACAGTGGGAAATCACATTAAGCATGCTGCGGTTACTCACATAGGTGGACTGTTCTCTCCGCCAGTGTCCCAGACCACAGCAATACATCAAGAGAACATTCAAGGGTGTCGTGATGATTCCTGCCTGACTTTCTCTGCGTCAGCTTGTCCCCACCCACCTCGGCCAATCAGAATGCAGATGTGAGCCGCGTCTGGGTTGCCTTGTCTCCAGTCCACACAGGCAGAGGAGGCTGGAGTCCACTGTCTGCTGTCTTTCCTCCCCGGTTTCTGCTTGTGTCGTGATGATGGTGCAGCCAAGAAGAGAGTCTAAATCACTCTTTCTGTGACACACAGCCTCTGGATCCCTGGATCCATCACATCAGTCTGATGATAGACACAACAGCATCAGCAGCAGATAAGAGTCTCCGTTCCACACAGCCTCAGGTCCAGCCCATAGGTTTACAGAGCGTATAAAAAGCAGACATTCCTCCACAAACGGTGAAGAATGGGATGCAGTCAGTCAAAGTGAGTGATTCACATCCTCCTACTGTCCTACTGATGCTCGAGACCAACAGGCTCACAGTCCACTGGCTCCAGGTGTGTGTGGGAATTATTTGTTCGGATCTTCCCTCGTTCGGTTTCTGCTTTTCTCTACCTCCACGACTCCTCCCTGCCTCCCTCCCCTGTGGATTCAGGCTCTTTCTGTCTCTTTTTCCCCTCTATGTCACCAGGTACGCTCCTAATTACCTGCGTTACCTCCTCGTGTCCTTTCTGTTGCTGTAGTTTGCGGTTTTCTCTCGCTCCCTGTTGCTACACTGCATGCTAGAGCACTTAGTGGAGCTCGTAATGCAGGAGAAACACAGGCTGAATTCAAATGCACTTTCTTCTTCCTCTCATGGAATCTCAGCCCCTTTTCTGTATCACAGGTTTTATCAGTCCACTCCTTCTTTATCTATGTACTCTATCTGAGTTTCTGTCCTTGCTGTCTCCTCTCCCTCTGTTGTCCCCTGCTGAGGAGGCGAGCGAGAGCTCATGCAGTTTCATTTGCAGCATCTGTTCACATGCTGACTGTCAAGTTTAAACGGAATGAATTAAAATTAAGCTCTATTCTGAAATCCGTGGGAGGCAAACTGAGGCGAACAATTCAGTCACACTCAGAAATGGGTTTTTAACATCTCCTTTCGAGGGAATAAATTATTCCTCATTGGTTAGATGAGAATAATTCTGAGCTGAGAAAATAGGCTTGAAATAAGCATTAGACAGAGAAAGAAAGCTATCAAATTCAGAGGATTCTCCTTGAATACCCTTGGGATTTCAGAAAAAAAATCATATCAAATTCATATAAAAGATATCACATATAAAGCAACATCTTGGTCATACACTTAAGATTTTTGGACGTTTAATAGAAATCAAGTAAAAACCTGTTATTTGGTTAGCTGTTGGGGAACTGGTAAGTATAAATATATATAAGTATAATATAAATATATTAAAATGTGAACTGACCTATCAGATATGTCTGTATGAGCTCTGTCACACCTCACACTGTTATTGCTCTCAAGGTTACAAACACATTACATGGTATCTGACTGTCACAATTCACACTGGGAGCACGGGAACGAAGGAGCGAGGAGACGAGGAATAAAGCAAAATCCAAAGTCTTTAATGAACACAAAGCTGGGAACACGGGAATCACTGATAACACAAAATGACATACAGTGGGTACGGAAAGTATTCAGACCCCCTTAAATTTTTCACTCTTTGTTATATTGCAGCCATTTGCTAAAATCATTTAAGTTAATTTTTTTTCCTCATTAATGTACACACAGCACCCCATATTGACAGCTGCAATATAACAAAGAGTGAAAAATTTAAGGGGGTCTGAATACTTTCCGTACCCACTGTATAACAGCGGATGCTAGAGACAGGGACACACAGGGCTTAAGTAAAAGGAGGCAAACGAGATAATTAATTAAACACAGCTGGAACTGATAGAACTAAATAGGGACAGGAACAGGAAAAACCAAATATGGGCATAATCAACATGGAGCACGTGGGGGAGGAAAACACAACATGAGACATGGCACAGAGTCTGACATTACTCCCCCCTCCCGGAAGGTGCGTCCTCGCGCCACACAACATCCAACGGGGAGGGGGGGTGGACGCTCTGCATTGTCCCTCAGGACAGACACGGGACGGCAGGCCTCCAGAGTGATAGCCATTCGGGGTGCCATGGCGGATAGCCCTACTACCCCCCCCCCCCAAAAAAAAATACTTGGAGAGATTTACAGGCGTCTTGGCAGGAACGGGGTCCTGAGGGCGCTCTGGAGGAGCGGGCACTGGTGGGCACTCTCGAGGCGTGGCCACAGGAGTGCACTCTGGACTAGATTCAGGGACTGGAGCCCTCCTTGGGCTAAACTCTGGGACGGGCCCTCGCTGGGATAAATTCGGGGACAGGAGCCCTAGGTGGGATAAACTCGGGAACAGGAGCCCTCCTTGGGCTAAACTCGGGAACAGGAGCCCTC
>NW_015639757.1:245864-268115 GCF_001515625.1 Sinocyclocheilus rhinocerous | reverse complement strand
AGCTCTGGGGCTGGAGCCCTCACTAGAGCGAGCTCTGGGGCTGGAGCCGACACAGGAGCGAGCTCTGGGGCTGGAGCCGACACAGGAGTGAGCTCTGGGGCTGGAGCCGACACAGGAGCGAGCTCTGGGGCGGCCGGCGGGCCTGACTCAGGAGCGGGCTTATGGGCCGAGCTTGACAGCAGGGCGGTCCTCATACCGTGGGGAGAAAAACGGAAAAACAAAAGACTATTCAAAACAAAAACACGGGAGAAGGGGCGCCGCTTACTGTTTTGGTCTGCTGTTCAGTCACGATTCACACTGGGAGCACGGGAACGAAGGAACGAGGAGACAAGGAGTAAAGCAAAATCCAAAGTCTTTAATGAACACAAAGCTGGAAACACAGGAACACGGGAATCACTGATAACACAAAATGACATATAACAGCGGACGCTAGAGACAGGGACACACAGGGCTTAAGTAAAAGGAGGCAAACGAGATAATTAATTAAACACAGCTGGAAATGATAGAACTAAATAGGGACAGGAACAGGAAAAAACAAATATGGGCATAATCAACATGGAGCACATGGGGGAGGAAAACACAACAGGAGACATGGCACAGAGTCTGACACTGACAACAAGTGTGACCATATATAATGAAAAAAAAAATGATAGATGGAAATATAGCAAGCAGCAACGTTTATGAGATTCGATGCAAGGGGATTTCTGAACATCATGGAAATTCAACAGCTATGTCTCATAATATGCATCAGAGTTGAATCAAAGTATTACTGGTCAGGCTTTTTATAAAAAGCAATCAGTTTTTACGTTATCATCAGGACATGTCCTGGTATAAGATTAACTCGCATTACCTTAAGTCAATATCAACTGTAGCTGCACTCGCATGCTGAAATGAAATCCAACAATAAATGTGTGCAATATCAGATGTTCTTAATAAATTGTTATATTTTACAAATTTGAAAACATGACATTTGGCACAATTAAAACATACATTAATTGTGATGCATAGAAAAACAACAAAACATAAAGCCTTAATACATGTAATATACTCAAAATATTAACACAAACAGCATTTACACTACTGGTCAAAAGTTTGGAATAATTAAAATTTTTTAAATGTTTTTGAAGAGAGTCTCTTATTCTCACCAAGGCTGCATTTATTTGATAAAAATACCATAAAATTAGAATGATTTCTCAAGAACCATGTGACATTGAAAACTGGAGTAATGACTGCTGAATATTCAGCTTTACCATCAAAGTAATAAATTACATTTAAAATATATATTAAAATAGAAAAACAGTTATCATAAATTGTAATAATATGTAACAATATTACTGCTTTTACTTTATTTTTACTCAAATAAATGCAGCCTTAGTGAGCATAAAAAACTTCTTTCAAAAGCATTATTTCCTAATTATTCCAAACGTTTGACCGGTATTATAACAATATATTTTTCAATAAATATGAATAGAATGACTCGAATTCAGATGTCTGTGTATTGTTTTGGCCACCTGTAAAATAAAAATAAAAATCAAGAAAAATACACATTTTATTCTGAACCCCAAAACATATTTACAATCTACAATACATGAATCTGTATGGATTTCTTCTGCTGTTCTTCACATAATGCCCTCAGAACATGCTTTCTCTGCTCAGCAGCTTTAGTTTAGTCATAAAGACGAAGTACATGAAAGATACCGCAGTGAAAATGTTCTTTAGTATGTACAGCACGGGCGTAACGTAACCGAAAACCGCCACCAGGCATACACGCATCACCAGGAAGGGCAAATCTTGGGTGAGGACACTTGATGAAGCCAGCAAAGGACTGTCTGGAGTTATAACAACGCGCAGGATGGACAGAAAAGCCAGTATGTATATGGGAAACACCCACGCTGAGTAATACACCAAATCAGTCCCGGCCACCCTCACCATTTCCACGGTGTCAAACCAAAACAAGAAGGTTGCCACAAAGAGGTCATGCCGAGGTTCTCGAATCCAGACAAAGCGAAACGGACCTGAGTAAGAATGAGAGGTGTAGAGATATGCTGTGCTGCTGGTGCGACTGGTGCCTTCTTCATCTGCATCCCTCCAATGTCCCGATATAGTCCCATTCCTGACTGGCGACCTTGGAGACGCACCGCCGTCCCGTCCGTTAGCCTGCAGCTGTCTGGACACTGATGTCACCTGCTCTGAGTGAGTCAACACCGGGCCCGGCATCTCAAAATCCAACCCTAATCCGCTTGCTTTTTTAAAAAGAGGAGAAAAATAGAGCACAACTTAGACAGATCATTTAATTGGTGGAATTTATCGGCTGTTATCTCTTACCCTGTCCCGTCAGGCAAAGAGGGCGAATTTTCTCCACTATGTCCACACAAATGAGGGAGAACAAGACCAGAGAGACGGGGAGTTCAGTGAAGGGGTCATTCTTAACACCAGCATCAACCTGAACCTGCACAAGCATAAATAGGCCAGAGGGTTGCTGAGAGAACAAAGAGTCAGGAGCAAAAAGCCTTTTATCGTCCTCGAGAAAACGGAGGTGAAAGACTGAAAATGGAAGCAGTTTTGGATGTATCACCAAAAACAAACTCCACTGTTCATTTCAAACAGGCCAGTGTGAAGATTCGCATCTTCACCAGTCAAAAAACGTGAGAACCCTTTTCGAATCTGGTAATGCATTGACAGTTAGAAGCCTACGGACCTTGTGATTTTAACCGGAGACTTCAGTTGGCTGTAATACAGATCTATTCACATTCCACAGTCTATAATACCCCATCTTTGGGTTAATAGTAAATCTGCTGTTCTGCAGAGTTACTGAGTACCTCAGAGAGGAAGTTTCTGATGTCTTGATGAGCCCTACGGTTTTTTATTGTTTATTACGGACTTCATTCTGAAAGTAAGATTACAGATAATCAGTATATGATGTATTCCATTCCAATGGATACACATTCACAATTTACATTGTGATGCTATTAAGAACCTTTTTTTAAGTTCCAAATTATTCTCTAGGTGCCTGGAAACCACCAATCTACAGATGCTTTGATGAACCCATTGAAATCATTATGTTGATCTTAAGAAGAAGGATTTTAATAATCATGAAATGCTCAGTCATATGGTAGTTTCCTAGTGAGATGGAATAATGCATTACCTTTGAGCTGGCTATGATGATAGCAAAGCATGGTAAAGTGCTGAGGATCACGTATGCAAGTGTAACAGGTCTCCTGCAGAAGAAATGTGTGTTTTCATTGTAGAACACGATTAGCATCACAAACTAAGAAACATAGTTTAGAAATGAAGACCATAATTTCATACTTTTCATATTAGAAGGAAAATCAAATGGGCTTATAATGCAACTCGGTTTATAGTTAGTGGATTATTACATTTCTAGACATCACATTAGTGACATGGTATAATTAATCAAAGTTTTTCAGTATTTTCCCACGTTGTTCTTCTATAGTTATTTGTTTTAATGACTATTGAATGTTTAAAAAATCAGTGCTACACCACATAACTATTTACAGTGAACCAGTAAAGGCAAAAGAGTGATTCTGAATGGTGTACATTTACAGTGACCAGTCACAAGTCATGCAATTTCACTAGTATGAAAAATGAAAATTCAAACTAAAATTTTAATGTTGAATAATAAGAGTTCATGGATCAACTACCATTGTAAATCAGTGGCAGCATGGAAAACAGTTTAGTACTCACCAGTTGGTCACTTCTGAGAACCGCTGCGTCCTGAGGATGAAGTACTTCAAAGGAACCCACACAAACAGGGTTACAGACGCCACATAGGCCACAGAGGCCGCCACTACCAGCCAGTAGGCAGTGGCACTAGACTTCATGAAATGAATGACAGAAGCAAAGCGCTCCATTACTGCAAACACAGGAATACAGAGACATGCGAACTGCAGAAGCTCATAAAGGATGAGTTTGACAATCTTCCCAGACAGCATCTTGACAGTATGAGTTCTCAGTAGATCCCTCTATGAGTAAGCCGTCACTGAATGCATCCAGTGCATCTCTCACAGCACTGAATGACTGAACGCGCTGGACTCTGTACACTGCCACTGCTTACACTGCATTCTTACAAGTGCTCTTTTATTGCCACAGTAATGAAGCAGTCACCATTCTCTTTTTATGGAGTTATGGGAGCAAAAAATTCCAGTAGCAAACTGAAACATTACAGTCATAATGACGTGCACTGCAATGTATCCACATCAAAAACATGTATGTTCTTAACACACGAGGACAAAGTAATTTTATTTTTCATGCCTAATTGTATTTTGAAGAGGCTTGTAATCTGCACTACAAAAAAATTGCAGTAAAATTCTTAATTCAATATCTTAAGTTTTTAATAAGACTTTTTAAACTCCCTTAAAACAAGATAGATTTACTAAATTAACAGGTTTATTTATTTATTTTCCCCCTAACAAATTACGAGATGTACACTACCATTCAAAAGTTAGGAGTCAGTAACTTTTATTTAGTTTGTCATTTTTATTTAACTTTTTAAAAATTTTTTGAAAGAAGTCTCTTATGGTCACCAAGGCTGCATTTATTTGATTAAAAACACATTAAACCAGTAATATTGCAAAATGTTATTACAATTTAAATATTTTTCTATTTTATTGTATTTTAAAATGCAATTTATTCCTCTTATGACAAAGCCAAATTTTCAGTAGCTATATGCGCTAGTCTTCAGTATCACATGATCATTCAGAAATTATTCTAATATGCTGATTTGATGATCAAGTATATATATATTTGTATATATACTTATACAAATATAATAATATATAACACACTTAATTGCAAGAAATGTTATAAACGGACAAGCTCAACAGGGTCCAAACCTGTAACTTTTGCACTACAAGTAAAGAGCCTTAACCAGTAAGCCACCAATAATCCAACTAAAACACCTCCACCTGTCTACCTGAGCCAAGAACACACTAGTGACACATAAACATGAGACACAACGTGTGCTGTACATCTGGCCTAGTTTTATTGTGAATACTAATAATTAAGATGATTAAAATAGTACATACAAACAACGGGGTACATAGAACTGATACACCAAAAACAGTCATTTTCCCTGTGGATAAGGCTGACGTAAGGATAATCATCTCCATGTGCAAATGCTAAGGTGTTACATTAGAACTGGCCCGTGGTCCCAATTTCCCAGAATGTTCTCTATGAAATGTCCACTAACACTGGAGCTACAAAGAGACAGAGATGTGGGGTACTGCCTTAGTTTAGTGTAGGAGATTCAAAAAATGAAGTCTGTTCTCTTTAGTGAGTCTGCTCTCTTTAGTGTCAGTCTCAGCCGTTGCCAGGACTTACGAAAATTAAGAGGTTAGTTCAATCATTCCACACGCTACAGTTCATTTTCATTTTCATCAAGTTGCATTGAGTATTTCTGTCGCTTATTTTTAAACGGTTATGGAAAAAAGGGAAGGGTTCGAGTGGAGGGTTAATGCCATTCAGAGCAGAGGAAACGTATAATTTAAATGGACACATCTGAAATGAGGGTAATGAAAAGGGTAAATTAAAAGTGCATTATGTGGAGTAGCATTACTCCTCAACTTCCCATGTGCCCTTTCTACAGAAGAAGCAACTGCTTTGAACGTTACGCACTAAAGACAGAAGTGAGCTGTCGTATATACACATCTGCACACAGGCAGAATATTACATCCTTCTATTAAAGTACTGTCAATTAAAACAGCAAAACGACAATCAAAATATAAATAAAATTCACTAAAAAACATTTGATCTTCTTAACACTGAAAACTGAGCTTAAAGACATTGGGGTGATAGGTCACTGTCAAGACAATGGCAGTGTTTTGTTTCATGGTTCTGGAGGAGAGGCGAGATGACTTCTGAGGGTCTGAACACTCTCTCTCATGCACAAACACACACAGTAGTGATGAGAAATTAAAATGATGACGTAACCTCCCCTTCAGGACCTGTTGTGACAAACACTGGACTATCAGAACCTACATTGATACGGAAATGTATGTACAACACAAGCATGCTTTCTTTGTGTGTTTTCCTGTAAGAATCGTCCAGTTAATTATTACTGTAATGACGCTGCCAAATAAACCATATAACTTAGCATTCCTCATCACCTTCAACAAAATGTTCTTATAAAAGGGACCAAAAAAGTATAAGATCAAACAGAACCGCTCTGTGAGAACACCACCGGTTAGTAGTCAACAATCGGCACATCCTGTCCTGTCAGAAATAGTGTTTGTTTGTAGTGTCCTAAAGAAAAGGAGGAGAAGACAATCTAGGAGATAATTTTGTGTGAGCTGAATGTTCATTTATGACCGTACGTGTGCATGTCTGTATGAGTCTCTAGGGGTTCTATAAGAGGACTTTCTCAAGGTAAGGGGTCTGTTGGTTGTCTGCAGTAGCAGGGAGGCTCTGGGTGGAGGGCACGGTGTAGCCGGGGGTCTGGCTCATGGCCACTGGAACGCCGGCTGGGGTCTGGTAGGACTGGACATCAGCTGGAGGCATGTTGCCAGGGGTCGGGCTGTAGACTGGAGGCTGGCCCATGTACATATGGACATCACTGAGAAAAAGGGGGGGGGAATTTTTTTCAAAATTCAAATTCAAATAAAAACATTTTATATAATTATACAAATATAATAACCATTATTATCACCCTCCATGCATAATCAATAATAATAATAATTATTAATGCATTGATACAGCTTATTTTGTATTACTGTACACTAAATAAGCTTGTTTATTAACAACAAATTACTACATATTTTATCCATTTATATAAAATGTCATCGAGAAAGCTTTACATTTTTATTTAATAATAACAACATCAATAGTTATTTTTTAATGAACTGATACAGCTTTTTATTTTTATTTTATTTAAAATGTAATAATAAAGTAATAAAAACCTAACATACAAAATAATAATTATTATTATTATTAATGCATTGAAATGGCTTTTTCTTTAATAACAACATTAATAATGATTAAGGAATTGATATAACTTTTGTTTGATTTATTATTATTAATAACAATAATATAATTATTAAAGTATTGATACAACTTATGTTTTATCTTTTATCATTTTTTTAAATCATCATCATTATTATCAATGAATTGAACTAATGAATGGCTTAGAATAAATTATTATGTTTATTAATTCATTTATACAGCTTTTAGTTTTTTTTTTAAATAGTAAAAATAATATTTTTTAAATATACTGAAATTGTTTTATTTGTGAAATATAATAAATTGTGATTACCTGGGAGCCGGCTGTCCAGCCATTGGTGTTCCTGTTTGGTTCATTGCAGAGAGCTGCTCCATTGGAACGTTGTATCCCGGGACTGCTGCGCTGCCCATTGCATACTGCCCTCCAGTGGACTGGCCAGGGTACACCTGGAAATAAAACACAGAAACATACTCTAATGGCGCTTTTCCACTGCATGGTACGGTACGGTTCACTTTTGGGGGGTTTTCCACTGGGTACAGTACCTGGTACCTTTTTTAGTACCACCTCGGTTGAGGTTCCAAGTGAACCGTACCGTTACCAAAACGTGACGTGTAAACTCTGCTGATCACGGATTGGCCGGAGAGAATCGTTACTACCTGCGTCACTGAACTTGCGACACAAACACAACAGAACCACTAGATTTAAATCAGCACAGCCAGCGAAGGATCGAACGCAACTGTTTTGAACGAGCGCACCTTTTTTAACAACCAAAAAGTGGCTGTTTCGCTGTCTGTTGAGGAAATACAGACGTTCCTCTCGTTGATAGCAGAGGAGCGGATCCAGCAAGAGCTTGATGGGGCGAGACAGAATGAAAAAGTTTTACAGGAGTCACGGCAGTAGAGGCGGCGCAACTATAAACGACATGTGAGCGCCACTTTAGAAGGCTCAGCTGACCAGCTATGCGCCGATGCCAAGACAGAGATTTCGCTTTCCTTGGGCATGACAACCTATTTTCACAAATATATATGACTCAGCCTGGAGGACAGACGCAAGTAATCGCACGTGCTCAGTCGATCTCTCTCTAATTCACTGTCTGTTTAGGCTTGTTAAGTGAAAATCTCCGCCCACTCTAAAGCGGTACTGAACTGCAGTGGAAAGCAAACCCGAGCCGAGCCGTTCCATGCCGTACCGTACTGAGCCGTGCCGAGTCGTACCACGCAGTGGAAAAGCGCCATAATATACCACTGCCAAAACAATCAACCACAAATAGCCATCATAACAATTTAAATCACACTAACAAACTAACAACATATACACTTTGATCATTTGACAGACTCTCACCTGTTGGGCAGCGTTTGGGGTCTGCTGCATGTAGTATTGCTGGTTCTGTAGTTTGGCATACATAGCGTATACTGGGTCTTCATTCATTAGCTTAGCATAGAGAGACAGCGCTTCCATGACCTTCACGTTCAGATCGGACAGCTCCGAGTGTTTTCTGAAAACAAACATGGCAGATTTATTACATGTGAGATCTATGGGGAATGACGTGTGCATTTGTCTCATTGGATTTAATTCATTAAAAATAATTGGAGGTTTGTTAACAGGCTTTGCTAGACATGGAAGGATGGATTTTGCATTAAATTAGTTTTTAGATGGGACTTTTTGGATACCTGTCAATGTCCTCCAACTTCTGATCAATGAGAGGACCCATCTGGTTGCAAGCAGCTAATTGGGAGAGGAGGAACAACTATGAATCAACGAATCAATCTCTACAACACAGAACCAACGGATACGGTTTTAGACTCACCCTCCAGCTGCAGGAGTTCACAGGTGTCTGACTGGTCGTCTGTTGGGTCTGCACTCTGGATCATCTGAAGCAGCTGGTCCATTTTCTCCTGCAGAACATTGCAAAGACATTACAAACTAGACTGCATGAGAGCTGCTACAACTCATTTTAACACAGTTCTCGACCGAGAGCATCTGATGTCTTTGAAGGGAAACGGTGAATAGTGGATCATTCATTTCACAGTGCAATTTCATGTGCTTTGTAGTAGTAAGGGGTGTGTATGAGGCAAATCAATCAAAGCAATACAGTGCCAAATACTGTGAGAAATATGCAGCCTCACCTCATCAATGTAGACAGGCTCTGGCTCCGGTTCAATCGTCTCTACCTGGACGTCTTCACTGAACTGCACTGTCTTCTTCTCGGTTTTCACTAAGGAAGGAGAAATATTAAAGATGACAATGTAATGTAATAAGCAGAGAACAGACATCCAAAAATATATTGTTGTGACAATGCACACCGAGGCCCAAAAGTCTGAGACCACATTGAAATTGTGGAATTAAAAATAATTTCAACCTGGAAATAAACAAAAACTGACATTTGGAAGATTCTGGTTTTTAAAGCAAGCATTTTGTGACATTGATCATGTGAACTGTTCTTCCAGAGAAGCTCAAAATGCTCTTTGGATCGTTCTCCAATCATGCTGGAGAACATGATCAGCAGGTTTTACCCAAACTTGCGGAGTTCATGCAGTATTTGAAAAAAATTCCCCAGTGGTCTCTGATGTTTGGCCTACGATGTATGTTTTTCATTGTACTGAAATAGTGAATGACTAACATACACCATTCAAAAGTTTGGGGTCATAATATTTTTTTTCTGACAGTCTCTTTATTTGATAAAAATACAGTAATAGTGAAAAATTCTTAAAATTTTAAATAATTCTTTTTTTTAAAATATATTTTAATATATAAATCTATTTTAATATATTTTCAAGTGTATTCCTGTGATGGCAAAGCAAAAAAAATTTCATCAGTCATTACTCCAGTCTTCAGTGTCACATGATCCTTCAGAAATCATTCCAGTATGCCGATTTGCTGCTCAAGTAGCAGTTCTTATAATTACCAAGTATGAAAACAATTGTGCTGCTAATGTTTTTGTGTAAACCATGATACCTTATTGTCAGGATTCTTTGATGACTAGAAATGTTCTTTTACAGCATTTATTTTGATCAATTTAATGCACCCTTGCTGAATAAAAGTATTAATTTTCTCAAAAACAAAAAAACTTGAAACTATTAGAAAATATTGTGAAACAGGAAGAGACTGCAAGGGCTGCAAACTGTTGCCTGGAAAAGAGTAGATGTGACAGCTTTACTTACTCATCTCAGGCTCTGCTGTCAGGTCTGCTGTCACAAAGTTTGAGGGAAAAAGCCCAACACCCTGATACGTCTCACCCTTCCACCAGTTAGGGTCACTGTGATAGAGAACAGATGCTTAAGCCACCGCCGACTAATTAAAAAAAAAAAAAAAGAAAAGAAACTCTTTGGCTGTGTTTGGAATCATTCACTCAGTCTCTACAGAGGGCTGAATGCCTACTAACCGCCTCTACTTTGAAACACTACTTCTGTTTCATAGTCATGTGCTTGTAGCTTAGCAACCAAAATGAGCTGAATTGATTAAACTGACCAAAGTGGAAACAAGCCTTCCAAACAGAACGAAAATGACCAAACAAATGTGTAGTGAATTTCATATGAAGGCAATGATTTCAAACACAGCCTGTGAGTGCAATTCTTCGGGACCATTAATGAACAGAACCAGATTAACCTGTCATCCAGGATGGTGATGATCTCGCCTGATTTAAAGGTGAGCTCATTGTCCTCGGCTGCCTCAAAGTCATAGATGGCCCTGACCTTTCTGCCTTCAGCCTTGTGAGATGTGAGGAGGCTGCTGGTGCTCGGGTAGAGGCCAGACAGAGAGACCTGAGGCTGCTGCTGTTGCCGCTGGTCCTTCAGAGACAGTTCGATCGCTGAGAAAGGGAGAGAGAGAGACAGACACAGAGATTACCTCTCTTTCTTCAATGCAATTCATCGCAGACCTCAGCATTATGGATTTGTGGCCACCTTTAGCAATGTCTTCTTCTTCTTTCTTGTTTGTTGATGTTGCAGGGTCTTTAGCTACTAACGCAGGACTGGCTTTAGCTTGTTCTGCTGCCTGAACCAATAAAGTTGAATATCTCATTACTTAAACATTCATAATCATACACATATTTTCTCTTTAAAACTCATTCACACAAAGTCTGACACGACAGAACAACACAAGTTAACATATATTCAACACTCAATATATTATACACTGTCTGCATATAATATAATGGAAAAAAGGAAATAAAAAGAAAAGGAAAAGAAAGGGGGAAAAAAAGAGAATGAAAATAAATTTATAAGAATAACAGCCAAGTTTATTTCTAAATACAAAAAAATACAACATTTTATACTACAGTTCAAAAGTTTGGGGTCAGTAAGATTTTTAAAAATGTTTTTGACATAAGCCATATGCTTACAAAGCATTTAATCAAAAATTTTATGAAATATTATATTTAAAAAAAAAAACAAGCCATCCAAACAGAACAAAAATCACCAATGTGTAGTGAATATCATACGAAGGGAATGATTTCAAACACAGCCTGTGAGTGAAATTCATTGTGACCATCAATGAACAGAACCAGACTCACCTGTCATCCAGGATGGTGATGATCTCGCCTGATTTAAAGGTGAGCTCATTGTCCTCGGCTGCCTCAAAGTCATAGATGGCCCTGACCTTTCTGCCTTCAGCCTTGTGAGATGTGAGGAGGCTGCTGGTGCTCGGGTAGAGGCCAGACAGAGAGACCTGAGGCTGCTGCTGTTGCCGCTGGTCCTTCAGAGACAGTTCGATCGCTGAGAAAGGGAGAGAGAGAGACAGACACAGAGATTACCTCTCTTTCTTCAATGCAATTCATCGCAGACCTCAGCATTATGGATTTGTGGCCACCTTTAGCAATGTCTTCTTCTTCTTTCTTGTTTGTTGATGTTGAAGGGTCTTTAGCTACTAACGCAGGACTGGCTTTAGCTTGTTCTGCTGCCTGAACCAATAAAGTTGAATATCTCATTACTTAAACATTCATAATCATACACATATTTTCTCTTTAAAACTCATTCACACAAAGTCTGACACGACAGAACAACACAAGTTAACATATATTCAACACTCAATATATTATACACTGTCTGCATATAATATAATGGAAAAAAGGAAATAAAAAGAAAAGGAAAAGAAAGGGGGAAAAAAAGAGAATGAAAATAAATTTATAAGAATAACAGCCAAGTTTATTTCTAAATACAAAAAAATACAACATTTTATACTACAGTTCAAAAGTTTGGGGTCAGTAAGATTTTTAAAAATGTTTTTGACATAAGCCATATGCTTACAAAGCATTTAATCAAAAATTTTATGAAATATTATATTTAAAAAAAAAACAGTTTTCTATTTAAATATATTTAACATTATTATTATTATTTTATTTTATTATGTAAATTATTCCTGTGATGACAAAGCTACTTTTATGAGTAGAAAGTTCAAAAGAACAGCAATTATTTGAAATATAAATATATTTTATAACCTTATAAATGCCACTTTTGATCAATTTAATACATCTTTGCCAAATAAAAGTATTAATTTTATTTATTATTACTATAAAAGTATAAACTAAAAAATTAAATAAATAAATCATACGGACCCCAAACCTTTGAACGGTAGGGTATATATGTTTGTGTGTGTGTGTGGAGCTGGACTGGGCTGCTCACCTGAGAGCCCACGGCAGGGAAGATGACGCCCTGTTCTCTGAGGTTCTTGATCATGGCCGATATGAGGCTGAGCTGGGGGTCATTACGGAAATCCTCAGCCCATTCCACCATCAGAGCCTTCAGCTTCTCACACACTTTTGGATGACCCTTGAGAAGAAAAGACAAAGCATCAGTCTTTTGCTGCTGGACTAAACAACTGAAGCATTTCTACAAACAAAAGGAAACACGTACCTTATTTAGCACATTGCTAACTTCACTAGCAAATTCCCTGGAGCAGACCTCTAAATGGAATATTTTTCCACAGTTTGACACACACGCACCCAGTAGCTAAGGAAGAGAAAGCACCCATTTTATTCTCAACAGCTCATTAATGGCCTAGAAAGCATTAAGAAACATTTGCCTTACTGTCAATGCTTGCATGGCAACATGCGGATCCTTGTGATTCACTCTCCTCATTATAGACCGCAGACATTCTTTAGGCCTTCACAAGACAAGCAATAACATTTAACCTGTTGAACACCCATTCATCTAAAAGACACTCTCAAAAACATCCTGCATGCTCGTTCACTAACCCAGTGCGAGACTGTCCAATCTTGTCACAAATGTCCAAAATGAGGCCCCAGTCCTCAGCTGTGTTCATCTCACTTGTCGCTTTCTCTGCAAAAGAATAGTAACTCAAATGTTTATCCCTCATAATGATAAATGTTTCCTGTGATTTCCACAGATTCAACAGTACAACGTTCATATGCAAATGAATGAATGTGTAGGCCTATCTGTGAAAGGCCACAGGTTCTGTTACACCTCATCACAGAAACCAGAATCAGGAATTAGCCAGTGCTTGAGAAAAAAATGCCACTGAAAGGGACAAAAATAGCCCAGATATTTAAAATGTGAAGGCAACAAAAAAAAATCAGATATAGGCCTATCTCTATGTATACACTACCGTTTAAAAGTTTGGAGTCTGTAAGATTTTTGCATGTTTTTTTTTTTCACGTCTCTTATGCATATCAAGGCAGCATTTATGCATTTATCAAAATGACAGTAAAAAATACACCAAGAAATTTGATTTTGTGCTCAAGAAACATTTCTTATTATGCTGAAAGTTGTGCTGCTTAATATTTTTGTGGAAACTGTGATTTTTTTTTCTGGATTCTTTTATGAATTGAAATTTCAATAGAACAGCATTTATTTGAAATCGAAATCTCTAGTAACATTATAAGTGCATCCATCAATTTAATACATACTTGCTGAATAAAAGCATTTTACAAAAAAATAAAATCAATAAAAAAATAAATGTAAAATCTTACTGCCCCCAAACTTTAGAACTTTAGTAATTTAGTAGTACACATGCCAGACATCTATATATGCTTTTACATTAGATTTAAGAAAGTGGCTTTAAGCAGACGCCTGTTAATTTTTTCATATTAACTGTCACAATATTTTGTTATGTATCTCTATTTACAGCAACTCTTCGATGTAGATGTATTTGATGTAGATTTGACTTTATAATTATTAGCCATAATTGTTTAAAGTCCCATGAAAATCAATTTCAGCCCAGGCAGCAAATATTTCCTCTTAATAAAAAAAAGTTAATTTTACGACACTTACAGAAAGCAATAACCCTGTTTACAGAAGGTTAACCAGTGACCTACATCTGTTGTGAGATTCTGTTAGTCAATCTAGCAAGCTGTCAAACAGACACAGAGGTTAACCAAAACAAAAACACATTGGCCTTGTTCAGTATCTGTGATCTGTTACAGAAACACACCAACAACATTTACAATAAACAAAACTGGCTAGGAGACTAATTCTACACAGAAAATGCGCCTATGCCATCAGACCAGCTCAAACAATGACATCTGCAGCTAACGTTACTGTACATCACACCAGCAGTCACTGCCAAAATCTGACGTTCCCCACATCACAATGATTTCATCTGCAACGTCTGAACATACTCAGATCGACTCGTATGTGAATGTGCAACCTAGCCTTATGCTAAATTTCATCCACTTCCAAAAGTGCGTGCATTTATATTATAACCGCAGGCTGCGCTCTTTTAATGATTGCCCCATTAAAACTATTATCAGCAGGCTCATAATACAACAATAACATACACAATACAACGCCGTAATCTTAATAATAGCATATTATAAGGAATCCAGTCGTGCAGTTGGAACAACATCAGTCAGCAAAACAAACACGGCTAAAAATATAGAAAAGGAGAACTTGAAGCTGGAGACATTTGCAGCGTCACCGTATGAACCGTTAGCTCGTGCGCGAACGCTTCAGGTGGGAGATGAATTAAACCATTAAGAGTGATACAGCTCAAATCATCTGAAGTGAACTGCAAAGCGTCTGTTTTTACTCAATAGTGCACTGTCAGTGTCATACAAGTAGAGAAAACGAGAATTCTGCTCGCTAGCCGCCAGCCACAGCTTCTTCAGCTACAAACTTGGCTAGCCATCAGGCTAATAACACGTTAAGCTGTCTAGCTGTGAAACTGTTGTCATTCATGCCTACGTTAATACGTTCAGGGTAAAACCACTAGTGGGAACTATTTAATCACTGGAATGCTATTGCGAAATTCGCACAAATAGTTAGAGTGATATCGAATAGAAACAAAAAGCCGGTGGGTTGCCTTGAACAACAATAGACACAGATGAACTCCCGTTAGCTCGCCTGCTAACTGCATGACATCTCAAACTTACCAACATCTTGATCAAAGGGATTTGACGCGAAGAGAGGCATGGCCGAGATACACACGCAACGAAATCTACGCTCGATCCTCTTCGTGTCCCTGTCAGCACTTGGTTAAAAGTGAATTAATAAACATAATAAAATAGAAACTACACTCAAGTGTTGCTGATGGGGTCCCCTCCTCAGTCACTTATTACTCGCAGCCCTACAGCGGTGCATTCTGGGTAACAACAGTTAATGCTGGTGTTACCACCCAGTTGAAACACAAACAGCTGGGCACATCCAAATAAATATGAGCGTGATGTGAACGAGATGTTTGTTATTTGATACAGGAATCTGTTAAAAGGATAGTGTAAATGATGACTTTTTTGAAGGTTAGGGAAAATACAGCTGATGAATCATATGACTTAATCACATGGTAGACTCTGATTCAGCAGTCACCAGATGATATAAACACATATTTTTTGCTTTTTGTTTGTCTTATTGGAAGCTTAGTTAAAACATTAGTTAAATCGTGACTTTTATAACTGGGCAGACCAGGCTAGTTGTTAAGATATATATATAGAGAGAGAGAGAGAGAGAGAGAGAGAGTGTATTTATAATATATATTGTATTTACTATACTTAAACTGTCATTTATTCCTGTGATGGCAATAGCATCTTCTACTTTATTTTTCGGTGTCACATCATGATCCTTAAGAAATCATTCTAATATGCTGATTTGTCAAGAAACATTTTTATTTTATTTTATATCAATGTTGAAAACAGTTGTGCTGCTTAATATTTATGCAGAAACCATAATATATTCACATGGGGTATGTGTGTGTGCTTTTAATAGAAATTACTGCCATTCGACTGAGCAAAAGTAAAAACATTTAGAATGTTACAAAAGATTTCTATTTCAAATAAATACTGTTATTTTGACATTTCTAATCATCAAAGACTCCTGAAAAATTTTTTTCTACAAAATATTAAGCATGCCGCAAAAACTGTTTTTATCTTTGATAATAATAAGAACATTATTAATAACTAAGCACCAATAATAATTAAGCACGAAATCAGCATATTAGAATGATTTCTCAAGGATCGTATGACACTGAAGAGGAGTAATGATGCTGAACTTTCAGCTTTGCATCAAAGGAATAAATTACATTTTAAAATATATTTGAATAGAAAATAGTTATTTCACATTGTAATACTATTTCACAATATTGCTGTTTTTTTTACTGTATTTTTGATCAAATAAATGCAGCCTTAGTGAGCATAAGATACTTTTTAAAAAAACATTCAAAAATCATGTTTTCAAAAAGTACTGTATATATATAAGTGAATATAAACACAGGCACAATATGTAGACAGACAAATATACACTGGCAAGTCATTCAAACAAAGCAGCTGAAACTGTTACTGCATTACAAGTAGGACATTCCTCAGTAAAACATTTATCAAAAGGATAACAAAAATGTCAACATAAAGCATATTGAAAAATACCAACTATATTTTATTTCAGATAAAAACATGGTCTTTGATGATGACTACATACATGTACATGTATTAAAATACACAACTATTTTATACATAGCTACTGCATTATCAAATATTTGAAAAATTAAAAGCTTTAAAGATTTATTCATAAAATCACATCAATGATGTCCAAGACGTAAGTAGTAAAACTCTGGTGTGAACAAATTTTGGATTATAGTCAACCTATCAACATATTAATTGTAGCTTTACGGTTGGCTGTTAAAAGCTTTATTTTAATTAAAGCAGCTACAAAGCTTCATTGTATTGCACTGGAGTAATGTGGCATCAGCTTTGTTAATGACACAGGTAAAACAGGTATTTACAATCACATGATTACAATACATTACAGCTTTTCATTTATCTAAACATTAACATGACTGGTGATCAGTGTATTGTATAGTTCGCAGTCTTGAATCGTTCGTGATTGTCGATGACATTTGCTTTTGTGTCCGTCACAGCGATCGTTCATGCTGTGTGAGAGGATACTGTGACAGGAGTCTTCTGAACTGTCTCTGTGATTGTCTTATCCAATATTCTCTGTTCATTCACAACAGGTGCTATAAAACTGGAACTTTGGCTGTGAATAATGGAGAAAACACCTCAATAAATTATATGAACTCGAGCACACCAAGCAGATAACACTTTTCAACAAAAAGAAGCTAAAAATATATGCAAGAAACAAGAATCGCAACTTACATTCATTAGTTCGTTCACAAATGAAACCAATGCGTTCTGTGCAGAAAAAGTCATTCCAACTGCCCTCATGTATTAACCCTGCACAGTCCTCCCCAGCCTCGTGACCATGGCTCCAGTTATCAGGCTGTCCAGGCTTCCATTTCCTTTCAATTAAAATTAGACAAGACTAATGGGGAATGTTTCCTCACACTGCCATCTCTTCATTATATTACTGAGGATCCTCAAGATAATGGAACAAATGTTATACTGGATACACATTATGTTCAGTGGGTATAGAAAAGAATCACCCCTTTAAAATAATCACACTTTGTTGCTTTGCAGCCTGAAATGAAGACGGACACAGTTTTTGTTTTATCCAGCTGTATTTACTCAGTGCAACTTATAACATCCAAAGATAATACAAACATGTCAGTATTTTGTTGAACCACCTTTTGCTTTACAGCCTTTAGTCTGTTGGAATATGTCTCCATCTCTACTAACTTTACATCTAGACTTTGCAATATTTGCCCACTCTTCTTTGCAGAACTGCTCAAGTTCAGTTCAATTTGATGGTGAGCGTTTGTGGACTGCAGTCTTCAGGTTATTCCACAGATTTTCAATGGGGTATAAGTCTGGGCTCTGACTAGGCCATGCAAGGATATTCACCTTTTTCTCCTTCAACCACTGTGTGGTCAGTTTTGCTGTGTGCTTTGGGTCATTGTCATGTTGGAAGGTAAACCTTCTTCCCACTGACAACTTTCTGGAAGAGGGTAGCAGATTTTCCTCAAGCAATTGATGGTATCCATCAAATCCATTTTTTCTTCTATCTTGACAAGTGCTCCAGTCCCTGCTGCAGAGAAACACCCCCATAACAGGATTTCACCACCTCCATGCTTTACTTTAGGAATGCTGTTATTTGGATGGTGAGCTGTATTGGATTTCGGCCAGACATATCGTTTGGTGTTAAGGCCAAATAATTCTATTTTAGTCTCATCTGACTCAGAATCTTCAAGGTGTGTTTTGGCAAAGCTCAGTTGTGACTGCACGTGGCCTTTCTTGAGGAGTGGCTTTTTTTCTTGCAACCCTCCCGTACAAACCACATTTGTGGAGAAATCTGTGATATTGTTGTCACATGCACACAATGACCACTCTTTGTCATAAATTCCTGCAGCTGCTTCAGGGTTGCTGTAGGCCTCTGACCAGTTTCCTCCTGGCTCTTTCATCTGGTTTGGAGTGACGTCCTGATCAGGGACATTTTAGTTAATTTAGTGTTTTCATAAAAAGCCTTATTTTAATGCATTTTTTCGTTACAAAAAAAAAGAAAATACACATGCGGCTAATCACATGGGACGACAGACTAGGATCATACCATTATGTGAAAGGAGGAATGGGGACACACGCTCCGAAGATAGCGAGTGTAGTGGTACAGGCCAGGTACACAGAGAGACGGGGGAGCCGGATTTAAATGTAAGCACGTTTGTTAAAGTAATGGTAGGAAGACACTGCATTGTTGCAACATCGGTCCCCTCAGAGAGAGTCTTCTCAAAACAGAAAACTCAAAAATCTGAATGCCAACCTGCATTAAAGACTAAAGTGTCTTAATGTTAAGACTTTTGCCTTTATTTGTTTGTTTGCTGTGGTTCTGTGTTCAATTGTTCAATTAAAGTTTTATTACAAAAAAAAAAAAAAAATAAAAAAAACACATGCAGCTAATCACATGGGAGGACAGAGTAGGATCATACCATTATGTGAAAGAAGGAATGGGGACACACGCTCCGAAGATAGCGAGTGTAGTGGTACAGGCCAGGTACACAGAGAGACGGGGGAGCCGGATTTAAATGTAAGCACGTTTGTTAAAGTAATGGTAGGAAGACATGTGGTTCTGTGTTCAATTGTTCAATTAAAGTTTTATTAAAATGTCAAATAATAGTATCTGTGTATTTTTTTTTGTAATGAAAAAAAAAGCATAAAAATAAGGCTTTTATAAATAATAGTATCGTGTATTTTTTTTTTGTAGGTCTAATGAAAAAAAAATTAAATAAAAATAAGGCTTTTTTTAATTAATTTTTTGAAAACACTGAATAAAAAAAATGCTTACCAACACACAAACCATTCACAACTGCTAAATTGGGCTAAAATAGAAGGATCCCAGTGACATTAAATAAAGAGCCATTTGGGAGCCGTAAGAGCCGGCTCTTCTAAGGGAGCCGAGCCAAAAGAGCCGAACTTCCCATCACCAACACTGTCCACAGCTTTATTCCAGAGATCTTTTAACAGTACCTTGCCACCCATAGTTGATTGTTTGCTTCAGTTGCACTACCAAGGACTGAAACGCTCCAGGAAAGCTCTTTTCATGCTGAGCTACTAGTGCATATAGCACGATTTTCTGCTTCTATTTGGCGTAATATTTCTATGCAGAAATTGACTTTGGCATGCAAAAGACTGATCAATTCATAATTAACGGCATGGGTTCAGTCGACAGAAATACGGGACACACAGGCCTATAATAGGCTAACTGCTGAAATGTTTGCGGGGCAGATCTGAGGTCAGTCTGAGCGCTCATGATACTCACAGTGCGTACAGCCGTACACCTGCAGGCGCCACTGACTCGGACGGTTGTCGTGGTAACAAACACCGTAAACAGCAACCGTTCGCGTGTCCGCGCTTAATGCGCATATCCTATATGAAAAGCATTTTAGGGGGCCCTTGGCTTTTGGGGGCCCAAGGCGGTCGCCTACCTTTGCCTAATGGGTAAGTCCGCCCCTGATTAGCTACACCTGACTGAGTTTACAAGTCATTTTTAGAAGGGGGGCAGAGGGTGATCATTTTTCCAACTCAGTGATTCTGGTTTTTGATATTTTTAAAATATTTTCTGACATGTTGCTGTTATATCTTTCACTTGGATGTTATAAGTTGCACTGAGTAAATACAGCTGGATAAAACATAAACTGTGTCCGTCTTCATTTCAGGCTACAAAGTAACAAAATGTGATTATTTTAAAGGGGTTGATTCTTTTCTATACCCACTGTATTATATACAAACTGGAGTAACAATAATAGAGTTCATGGGTATTTTATTTCAGATATTCACTCACGTATAGTTGGGCAGGCTCCCGTCCACCCATCTCCAGATGTTTTCCTCAACACTGTCAGTGAGGCCCAGCCAGAAGTAGCCCTTTCCAGAAATCTGCTTCTTTATCCATAGCTGTGACAGATAATAAAGTAGGCATTGTGTAATATATTTATAGATTAATGTTAGGTCTAAAACTCAAGAGTTCTAACACTGTGAGCTGTTTTAATACAGTTAATTCTGGTTAAGACATATTACATATTCGTGAATAGTATCCAGGATTTACCTGCTCATCTTCATCATTGATAATCAGCATAGTTGAACTCTTGTTGCTGCATCTTTCCTTCGTTTCATCAAAGTTCAAACTCTCTGATGAGAAGTCGTAACATTTGTCTCTGAAGCTCTTCCACTGAGGTGGACACCCTTAGATAAAAAAGAAAGCATTAAAAATATTATCACATCTTCACTTGTGCTTAAAAGTAGCACTTACACAAAATACTGTTTTTTATACTATTCAAGTCTTCAAGTTGTAAGGAAATTGGTATGAAGATGCAAACTATGTGCTGTAATTAGTGATATCATGTTTTGTGCAGAAATCATATTTTTGTACTGTCCCTACATAATAATTTTTTTTTTTAAAGTAACACATCAGTTACACATGAAAGTGAAAAAGTGAAAGTGAAATTGACATGACATGTAGCCAAGTATGGTGTCTTATACTTGGAATTTGTGCTCTGCATATAACCCATCCAAGTGCGCACACACACAGCAGTAAGTAGTGAAACACACACACACACACATCCGGAGCAGTGGGCAGCCGTTTTTGCTGCAGTGACCGGGGAGCAGTTGTGGGATCGACCCATCCAAGTGCGCACACACACAGCAGTAAGTAGTGAAACACACACACACACACACACACATCCGGAGCAGTGGGCAGCCGTTTTTGCTGCAGTGACCAGGGAGCAGTTGTGGGATCGGTGCCTTGCTCAAAGGTCTCACCTCAGTCTTGGTATTGAGGGTGGAAGACTCCTCCCACCAACAATCCCTGCCGGTACTGAGACTCAAACCTGTGACCTTTGGGTTACAAGTCCGATTCTCTAACCATTAGGCCACATCTGCCCTAATTCCACTAACCACAATATTAAATTAGGTTAGTGGAATTTTGACAACTTTTAACAACTGTATGAACTGTTCTCAAATGTCAAATATTTTGAGATCCTTATTTGATATAAAACAGCATATCCATCAGAGTATGTGAGCGGAGTGGAGCGGCAACAATTTCCCCTCCGCGCTCCGAGCATTTAATAATCACTCCGCTCCAGCTCCGCTCCGGGTTCACCATTTCCCGCTCCCGCTCCACTCCTCGCTCACTGATATCAGAAACACCGCTCCGCGGCTAAAATATTTCAGTATGTTTGAAATATCACAGTTCTGTTCATGACGTATATTAAAAGAAAAAAATTAAATAAATAAAATGACAGGAGCGTTTCAAAGTGGATTATTGGAACACTAGTGTGCAAACTTTTTTCCTACCACATGACAAGCTAATAACATGGTTGTCAGCATTAAAAGGTATAATTGCTGCTTTTTGCAGTGCAAATATTTGTGATGAAAATAACTACGTTTTCGTCAGTTATTTTACCTACAGATCGCTGCATTTCTTACAGATTTCTGCTCATTTCGAAATCGGATGCAGATGAAGTAGCACTGTATA